>NC_081555.1:146806666-146861666 GCF_963082655.1 Stomoxys calcitrans | reverse complement strand
TTCGTCTGTCGAAAGGTCGCATCGGTTGCTAGTATTTTTCATCGCTTTATTTCAAAACTGGCGTCATTCGTTTCGGTAATGGCGGTCCCGAGGTAGATAAAGTTGTTGACTAACCCAACATTGTTGTTCCCAACTTTCTCCATTTTCTGTAACTGCTCGGTACCCTAGTGCTATTTACTATTACCAGTTTCTGCTTATTCGTGCCTAAAATGCGGCTGTTTGGGCTCAAGATCCCAAATAGGACATTGTAACAGACATTTATATTTTGTATAATCGGAAATGAATATTTTCTCCATCCTATGAAGGTAGGAATAATAGCCCCATCCCATGGTGGTGGGTATAATACTCACATCCTGTGGTGGTGGGTATAATAATTCCATTCTATTGTGGTGTGTATAATATCCCCATCCTATGGTGGTGGGTATAATAACTCCATCCAATGGTGGTATTGGTTGTTATTATACCCCCATCCTATTGTGGTGGGTATTGTACCCCCATCCTATGGTGGTAGGTAAAATGCCCCCATCCTACGGTGGTGGGTATAATACCCAAATCCTATGGAGGTAGGTAGAATATCCGAATCCTAAGGTGGTGGGTATAATATCACCATCCTATGGTGGTGGGGATAATACCCTCCATACTATGGTAGTGTGTATAGTATCCTCATGTTGGTTGGTATAAGACCTCTATCATTTGTTGAGTGGTATTATACCCCCATTCTATAGTGGTGGGTATTGTACTCCAATCCTATGGTGGTAGGTATAATACCTCCCATCCTATGGTGGTGGGTATAAAACTCCAATCCTATGGTGGTGGGTATAATAGTCCCATCCTATGGTGGTGGGTATAACACTCCCATGTTGGTTGGTATAATACCTCTATCATGTATTGATTGGCATTATACCCCCATCCTATAGTGGTGGGTATTGTACCCCCATCCTATGATGGTAGGTATAATGGCCCCCATCCTACGGTGGTGGTTATAATACCCCAATCCTATGGTGGTTGGTATAATACCCTTCATCCTATGGTAGTGTGTATAATATCCCCATGTTGGTTGGTATAATACCTCTATTATATGTTGATTGGTATCATACCCCCATCCTATAGTAGTGGGTATTGTACCCCCATCATATAGTGGTGGGTATTGTACCCCCATCCTATGGTGGTAGGTAAAATGCCCCCCCCCCCTCCTAGGGTGGTGGGTATAATTCCCCAATCCTATGGTGGTGGGCATAAAACTCCAATTTAATGGTGGTGGGTCTAACACCCGCATCCTGTGGTGGTGGGTATAATACCCCCATCCTATTGTGGTGGATATTGTACCGCCATCCTATGGTAATATTTATAATGTCCCCCATCCAATGGTGGTGGGTATAATACCCCAATCTTATGGTGGTGGGTATAACACCCGCATCCTATGGTGGTGGGTAGAATACTCCCATGTTGGTTGGTATAATACCTCTATCATGTGTTGATTGGCATTATACCCCCATGCTATAGTGGTGGGTATTGTATTCCCATCCTATGTTGTTAGGTATAATGCCCCCCATCCTATGGTGGTGGGTATGATACCCCAATCCTATGGTGGTGGGTATAATACCACAATCCTATGGTGGTGGGTATAATACACTCCATCCTATGGTAGTGTGTATACTATCCCTATGTTGTTTGGTATAATACCTCTATCATATGTTGATTGGTATTATACCCCCATACTGTAGGGGTGGGTATTGTACTGCCATCCTATGGTGGTAAGTAAAATACCCCCCATCCCACGATGGTGGGTATAATATCCCAATCCAATGGTGGTGGGTAACGCCCCCATGCTATGGTGGTGGGTATTGTACTTCCATCCTATGGTGGTGGGTATAATACACCTATCCTTTGGTAGTGTGTATAATACCCCCATGTTGGTTGGTATAACACCTCTATCATGTGTTGGCATTGGCATTATGCCCTTTACAGTGGTGGGTATTGTATCCCCATCCTTTGGTGGTAGATATAATATCCTCATCCAATGGTGGTGGGTATGAAACGCCTATCATATGGTGGTGCGTATAATATTCCCTTTCTATGGTGGTGGGTATAACACCCCCATCCAATGCTGGTGGGTTTCCTAAGGTCGTCAAGTTACTTTGTAACGCTGACTAAGAACCATATTTATACCCATCACCCTAAGATGGGGCCTAAACGTATCCAGACATTCCGTTTGCATTTGATCTCTGATCCCATAAAGTAGAAATATATATTTTTGATCGTCCTGACCATGTAACTCAATCTAACCTCTTCCATCTGTCTGTCGAATTCCGATATCGGTTAAACGAATCAATTTATCCACTTGAAATTTTGCACAGATGCTTCTTATGCAGTCCGGTTTACAGATGGGGAATATCGATTCAGATTTGGATATGGTTCCACTTCGACTTGGCTGCGGTCATGTAGAAGCTGCATTTAGTATTTGATTTGGCTGAAATTTTGCACGAAATATTCTGTTTCCATTTGTAACTGATATAAGCCTATTTGATATCTTAAGGCCCAATTTGCAATTGTTATCCAATTTGTATATACATAGCTCCAATATAAAGCGATCCCCCCCATTTGATATCTTATGCTACTGGAAACTAAAATTGTTATCCGACTTGAATGAAATTTCGCACGTAGTGTTCTGCAACGGCTTGTAAGGGCTCAAGAAGTCAAATTGGGAGTTATATCAGGTTATAGACCGATTTGCACCGTAATTAGCACAGTTATTGGAAGTCATAATAAAACACTATGAGGAAAATTTAAGCCAAATCGGACGAAAATTGTGGCTTTCAGGGACTCAAGCAGTCAAATCGGGAGATCGGTTTATATGGGAGCTATATCAGGTTTGTACCGAGTTGAACCGTAATTGGCACAGTTTATGGAAATCATAACAAAACACCGCAAATAGAATAAAAATTGTGGCTTCCAGGGGATCAAGAAGTCAATTCGACTACTATTGTTATTTCGACAGACGGGCAGACATGGCTAGATCGAATATATATATATATACTTTATGGGGCCGCAGATCAATATTTCGAGGTGTTACAAACGGAATGACTAGATTTGTATACCCCCATCCTATAGTGATGGGTATAAAAATGTGCTAAGTGGATTTCCACAAATAAAAATATTTGAACACATGTGTATTTAACGTACCAAATTTCTACCAAATCGGGCATAACTTGAAGCTTCTAGGGGTAAAAGAAGACTTATCAGGAGATCGTTTCATATAGGAGCAATATCAGGCTATTAACTGATTTGAACCATACTAACAGCTGTTGGAGGTGATAACAAAACATTCAGTGACCAATTTCTGCCAAGTCGGCGGCTTCCAGCGGCTAAACAAGTCAAGTTAGGAGATTGGTTTATATGGGAGCCATATCCAATACTGAATCTATATGACCAATTTGCAATCCCCAACGACCTACAATAATAAGAAGTATCTGTGCAAAATTGTAAGCTAGTGTCTTTATACCCTCGAGTGCTATCGTGATTTCGACAGACGGACTGACAGGCATGATTAGATCGATTCTTTATAAAGTCCCATATCAATATTTTGAATTATTACACACAAAAAAACTAGATTAGTATACCTCCTATGATGGTGGGTATAAGAAATACTATGAGCACAAGAGAGAAAACATAACCTTGAGGCCTTCAATTCAAACCATACAGATGACAGTATATGGCAAATGTCAAATAGAAATCTAAACATAAGGACATATGAAAAATGTTATGTCTACTCCACAGAGAAAAACATTTATGATTATGGAACCAACAAAACTATCAATAACATTACCAAAATCATCTCAAATGTTTTCACATCTAAACATTATCGAAAGTTTCCTGAACTCCGAAGGACAACACTAAGAAAATGTTTATGATTTCATATGTCAGGCATATACATACACATATACTTTACGTTTGCTTTTCCTAGCCACAAACGCATAGCAAACCAAACCTAATCCAGATAGCAATCCATGAAATTGATCCCAGTCCCAGGCACTTCGTTAGGTTCACTCTCAACTTCACTGTTTATACTTAACAAGTGGATTGCATTTGAAGCTGTTGCCATGGCCACAGCGTTGGTGGGCAGTATTGCTGCTTCTCCTATTGGAATGATGGCATCCACTGCAAGCATCATTGATGCTGATGATGAGACCACCAATGCCAACAGCCACCATACCATATGCAACCGCTTCCAAAAATGGCTACGTACTAAACGACTTCTTTGGGGAGCTTAAATTAACTTTATCTGGCTGTTGTGTACTGGTGGCCCAAGTATGTAGTTTAAGAGCACAAACTGTCTTCAGTCCCGAGTACAGCACACTCCGTTTCAGTTTCGGCCTTATTATTATTGCTGTTTGTTGTTATCCCACTTACTGCTCTCTCTCTCTCGATGGCAAAATAGTGCGGGTGGCTGTGTGAGAGTGCGTGTGGTTGTATGCATGGAGTTATAAACAGTCTTGAATACCACCAATGAGACACATATCCTCGCTCTCACATGGATAACAAACATCAAGAAGTAGATTTTCAATGAGCTTTTTTTGCTGATAATGGAACGAATGTTTGCATTTATTGACTTGTGTATGTTGTGTCTACAGAAGAAACCTAGTGACGATGTTTTGACAAAATGACCTAAGTCAAGAAAAATCGAATTGTTAATTGGACAAAAAAAACGTAGTTGCCATAGAAGTCGAAAGAGCCATATATTGGAAATCAAAAGTTTGAGCTCAGCTATTCTCATTTATAATTTAGAGATAAGTTTCTCCTAAAATTTGCAGAGAATGCACATGCCAACATATGAACCATTTTACAAAGAATGGACTAAGCCAAGTAAGTATAGGAAAAAGTAGGGCTGCGCCGACTATATAATACCCTACATTACCGAGTTTATGCACTACTTTAAATATGTAGAAGCTGCGTCGAAATCTAGTAAGACTTTAATTTTGCGTATCCATTGAAATATCGAATAGAAATAGAATGTTGTCAGATTTTCTTTCTTAATCAGCGTAAAAATCTAGACGATCTAGACATGTCCGTCCGTCTGTCTGTTGAAATCACGCTACAGTCTTCAAAAATAAAAATACTGAGCTGAAACTTTGCACAGATTCGTTTTTGTCCATAAGCAGGTTAAGTTCGAAGATGGGCTATATCGGACTATATCTTGATATAGCCCCCATATAGACCGATCCGCCGATTTAAGGTCTTAGGCCAATAAAAGCCACATTTATTATCCGATTTTGCTGAAATTTGGGACAGTGAGTTGTGTTTGGCCCTTCGACATCCTTCGTCAATTTTGCTCAGATCAGTTCAGATTTTGATATAGCTGCCATATAGACCGATCCGCCGATTTAGGGTCTTAGACCCATAAAAGCCACATTTATTGTCCGATTTTGCTGAAATTTGGGACAGTGAGTTGTGTTTGGCCCTACGACATTCTTCGTCAAGTTCGGCCAGGTCGAACTTTGATAACCCACCACCTCGGGTATATATGTAAACCACCTTTCATCAAAATGCGGTGAAAATTTCATACCTTATACTCATATACCTCATACCGATCTAAACTATATACGACACGATGTCGAAAAGCCGAACATAAGTCACTGTGTCAAATTTCAGTGAAATCGGATTATAAATGCGCCTTTTATCGGACAATAAATGCCTCTTTTATGGGCCCTAAACCTTTAATCGAGAGATCGGTCTATATGGCAGCTATATGCAAATCTGGACCGATCTGGGCAAAATTGAAGAAGGACGTCGAAGAGCCTAACGAAACTCACTGTTCGAAATTTCGGCAACATCAGACAATAAATGAGCATTTTATGGGCCCAAAACCATAAATCAAGAAATCGGTCTATATGGCAGCTATATCTAAATCTGAACCGATCTGGACCAAATTGAAGAAGGACGTCAAAGGGCCTAACACAACTCACTGTCCCGAATTTCATTAAAATCGGATAATAAATGTGGCTTTTCTGGGCCTAAGACCCTCAACTGGAGGATCGGTCTATATGGCAGCTATATCCAAATCTGAACCGATCTGGGCCAATTTAACGAAGGAAGTCGAAAGGCCTAAGACAACTCACTGTTTCAAATTTCAGCGAAATCGGATAATAAATGTGGCTTTTATGGGCCTATGACCCTAAATCTGAGGATCGGTCTATATGGCAGCTATATCCAAATCGAAAACCTAGATATCGGTCTATATGGCAGCTATATCCAAATCTGGACCGCTCTGAGCCAAATTGACGAAAGATGTCTGTTCAAAATACATTTATTTTGAACATGAGAGATAACGCATTAGCATTTCATAGCCCACGCGTTGTTATCTTATAGAGTCTGTGTGCGGTTTAGGGTCTATTTGTACGATCGCCTATCTCATAAAACCAATACGCACAGCCGTATAAACCCTGCATGTGTACTTTTAAAAAGGGAATAGATAATGAGTCTAAGAAATGCATGTGTGTGTTTACTTAGGATCGTAAAATATCAGATAAGGAGAAACGGAGATATCACTGCGTTGGTATCTCGTTCTAGTTTAGTTTTAAGATTTTCATTTATTGTAGTGATAGGAAATTTGAAAATAAATGGTCAGTATAAATCTAGCATCAGAGAAGTGCGTTTTAGATTCAGCTCAACATTTGGTCCTTCGAGCCGGATTTGAACCAGCGACCTATGGATTACAGTCCACCTACACATCTCCGCCAGAGAAGGCCTATGCAGCAGTGGTTTATATTAAAACCGATAAAGGAGTTTCCTTGATGGCTGCAAAAAGCAAAGTAAACCCGATTAAAAACAAAAAGACGCTTCCGAAATTAGAGCTGTGTGCAGCCTTCCTATTGGCCAGGCTGCTAAATAGAATAATTAGTGTGGTCAAAGCCGAATCGGAAGTTTATGCCTGGAGTGACTCCACAATTACACTTGCTTGGATTGAAAATAACAAGAGCAAAGATAAATTTATAAGGTCACGAGTAACCGGCATAAAAAATTTGGTATCTCAGGCGCAGTGGCGGTATGTAAAGTCAAAAGAGAATCCAGCAGACTTGGGGTCAAGAGGCGTGTCCCCAGATAAACTTGTAGACTCAAAGCTATGGTGGGAAGGTCCCCAGTGGCTGCTGTTGCCGGAGGCGGAATGGTCTCTAACCCCTCCAGAATTGAAGACATGCGCTTCCACGGCTTCCAAGGAAGCACCTACCTTATTGAACGATTTGATAGAAAGGTATTCATCATATGGAAGACTTCTAAGAGTTTACTCTTACATCTTGCGGTTTGTTGAAAAACTGAAGGGAACCCGATCCTTCCCGTCATATCTAACGAGAGAGGAGTTGTTAAAGGCGGAGAAATACATCGTTAAAGGTCATCAGAAGATAGAATGGCCAAGTGAGGTACAAAAACTAAGAGATAACAGACAGATGGATCATCGACACAAGCTGGCTAATTTGCACCCGTACCTAGACGAAGAGGGGGTTTTAAGAGTTGGAGGTCGACTTCAGTACTCTGATTTGCAGCTAGATCAAAAACATCCTATGATCATTCGAAAATCACGGCTGGCCTATTTAATTATACGAGACACCCATTACAAGACGATGCACGGAGGAAATCGCCTAGTAGAATGTACCGTGAGACGAAAATTCTGGATAATTAATGTGAAAAACTGTATAAAAAAGGTTATACGAAGCTGTCCGGTGTGCATCCGTTATAGGCAACAAAACACGCAGCAACTAATGGGAATTCTTCCAGACTATCGTGTCAAAGTTTCATTTCCATTTTATCACTGCGGAGTCGATTATGCAGGACCGGTTTCGATGAAGTTTTCAGGTGGTAGAGGACAAAGGTCATTTAAAGGATACATAGCTGTGTTTATTTGTATGACCACAAGAGCGATTCATTTGGAGGCGGTCAGTGGCCTTACTACCGATGCATTCATGGCAGCCCTTAAACGGTTTTTTGCAAGAAGAGGAAAAAGTGCACATATATATTCGGATAATGGCACTAATTTCGTTGGAGCAGCCGGTCGTCTGGAAAAGGAGTTTCAGAAAGTCGTTAGGCAGAACGCTGATCTAGCAGAAGTTTTAGAAAACCACTTAGTTAAGTGGCATTTTATCCCGCCAGCAAGTCCTCACTTCGGAGGTTTGTGGGAGGCTGCGGTCAAATCGATGAAATATCATTTAAAAAGGATTATTGGAGAAACCAAAATGACGTATGAGGAGATGAGCACACTTTTAGCTCAGATAGAGGCGATATTAAATTCAAGGCCTATGTGCAGCATGAGTGAAGCGGACGAAGGTTTGGAGGTACTTACCCCTGGTCATTTTTTGGTTGGACGGCCATTGATAGAGGTGCCAGAGTCAATCAACGATAGTGCTATTGGTTGTCTGGATAGATGGAAGCTGGTGCAAAGAATGAAGAAGGATTTCTGGAGCAGCTGGAGCAATGATTATTTGGTCACATTGCAACAAAGATATAAGTGGAAGACAAGTAGGAAAAATCTTCAGGAAGGCCAGGTGGTAATTATAAAAAATGAGGAAACGCACCCAGCGAGATGGCCTTTGGCAAGGATTACCCAGGTTCACCCTGGTAAAGATAGCTTGGTGCGAGCGGTGACGGTAAAGACAGCTTCAAATATAATGAAGAGACCTGTAAATAAGATATGTCCTTTGGAGAACGTGTCGTCTGTCCAGGACAATCGGGATGTGACTCATGTAAACTACATCAGAGTCGAGAAGAAGGTACGATGGAAAATGTCGCACATTTGGGCTCTACTTTTAATCTATATTGGCTGCATTAGATCGGATCCTATACAAATTGGAGCTTCGTTGAAAGAAATTAAAGAATCTGCCATAATTTACCTGGACCACGTCGGATCGGTGGATGTTGTCTCATCAAAATGGAATCTACTTGTTTATTATGACATGGAGCCATTTTTTGGGGTGATTGAGAAGGCAAATCCTTTGGTGAAAGATATGAGGATGACTTGTGGGAAGCTGCAAACATTCGAACCACAATGTAATTATATATTGAATACAATAGAACGCCAGCTACTGAACATGGAACAAACGAACAAGTATCTCTTTCCTCTAATAACCAAGAGGTCGAAACGCGCGCCACTGGAGTTCATCGGATCTCTTCAACACATTCTTTTCGGGACTATGGATGCAGAGGATAGAAAGGCAATGGAGCTAAACATGAAAAATCTATTAGATAACCAGTATAACCTGAAGTTTCTGGTGAAGCAGCAAACATCAGTGGTGGAGTCAACAATTAACATTCTTCGCAGGACTACAGATGAAGTTAATCAGAACTTCAAAAGTATAGTAGACCGGGTAGACAATATCACGGAAACAGTGAAAGAAGAATACTTTGTATACCGTGAATCAACTAAGTTCTTTATGGTCGTTAAGGAACTTCAAATTATAGTAGAAGAGAACGAAAGGGTTCAACTGCAAATGCTGGCGTTGTTAATTGATATTAATCATGGGAAATTAAACCCGTCCTTGATTACGCCTATACAACTGCAAGAGGAGATAAATAAAATTCGGGAATATATTCCAGACCACTTGAAGCTACCAGGAACAGCAGAGAATCAGCTACGCAGCATATATAAATTGCTAAAGGCTAAGGCATCGGTCATAGAGAATCGCTTAGTGGTGTCCGTCTGGATTCCTCTGTTTAGTGACCAGGTGTCTCAACTTCATGAGATGATTGGCGTGCCGTTTGAGAGACTAGGAAGAAGATTGATACCAGTCCTTCGGAGTGATTACATCATTTATAATTTTAAAATGGACGCTTATCACCTGTTCTCGGAGTCTGAATTAAACAATTGCCAAACCTTTGGCGATGAAGAGTACGTCTGCGATGGAGGGTGGCCCTGGATAGATGCTAACGATCAATCTTGTGAGACATCTCCTCTAAAACCTCGCATCAAACCAAGCTGCAAGTTTGATGACTTTGCTGCGGATTCATTTTGGAAGAAATTGGCGCTAGTAAACAGCTGGATGTTTAAAGTTTTCAACCAGACAACGGGACATATTCAATGCTCGAGCCGCTCACAACGAATAATAGAGTTACCCCTGCAAGGCGTCTTGGAAGTGGAACCTGGCTGCACCGTTAGAACCCTAGGAACAACAATCACTGCGCCGTTAAGCCTCCAGTCTAGTCGAGATGTAGAAGATAGAGTGAATTTCACAGCAGACTTAGCTCAGATTGAAGAATTTAACATGCTTCCTTTGGGACCAATGATTATCAATCACACCCGCCAAGTTGATGAAGTGATGACGAAGCTTAGAGATGTCCAGAAAACAAATGTCGATCTAAGGGGCTTGCAGTTTCATCATATGAGTGGTCATGCTGCTCTTATTTTAGTTATTCTCATAATAATAATATTAGCGATATGTTTTATTAAGAAGTTTATTCAAAGGCAAAATGTATCAGCTTTAAATTTTTAGATCTTTAGAACTTATGTAAAATAATATATCTAATATTACAGTCCACTATTACAAATTATCGAACGACAAATCAAAGATATAATTAGACAAAAATACAGTCAGTCCACTATGTAGACTTACGCGCCCGGCAGAATGTTCAAAATACATTTATTTTGAACATGAGAGATAACGCATTAGCATTTCATAGCCCACGCGTTGTTATCTTATAGAGTCTGTGTGCGGTTTAGGGTCTATTTGTACGATCGCCTATCTCATAAAACCAATACGCACAGCCGTATAAACCCTGCATGTGTACTTTTAAAAAGGGAATAGATAATGAGTCTAAGAAATGCATGTGTGTGTTTACTTAGGATCGTAAAATATCAGATAAGGAGAAACGGAGATATCACTGCGTTGGTATCTCGTTCTAGTTTAGTTTTAAGATTTTCATTTATTGTAGTGATAGGAAATTTGAAAATAAATGGTCAGTATAAATCTAGCATCAGAGAAGTGCGTTTTAGATTCAGCTCAACAATGTCGAAGGGCCTAACACAACTCACTACCCCAAATTTCAACAAAATCGGATAATAAATGTGGCTTTTATGGGCCTAAGACCCTAAATCAGCGGATCGGTCTATATGGGGGCTATATCAAAATATAGTCCGATATAGCCCATCTTCGAACTTAACCTGCTTATGGACCAAAAAAGAATCTGTGCAAAATTTCAGCTCAATATCTCAATTTTTAAAGACTGTATCGTGATTTCAACAGACAGACGGACAGACGGACAGACGGACGGACATGTCTAGATCGTCTTAGATTTTTACGCTGATCAAGAATATATATACTTTATAGGGTCGGAAATGGATATTTCGATGTGTTGCAAACGGTATAAAAAGCTGATTGAATTCTGGTGTTTTCGTTTGATGTTTGAATAGGGTGCTGCTAACTACCATGTTCTTTGCTGTGGCGAATCTATTGGCTTCAATGCATTATTGAAAGTTTCTTCGTGAAGGCTAAATTTTCCAACTGTTGGGCCAAAAATATTTTCCTTTCCAATTTTTATATTAAAATCTCTCAGAACTATTTTAATGCCATGGACATAGCAGCGATAATTTTCACTTTCTAGACGCTCCTAGAAAATATCCTTGATCTGTTTTCGTCAGCGCATGGGCGCAAATAAGGCTGATGTTAAAGATTTTGGTCTTTAAGCGAATTGTGCCTAGCCTCTCATCTACCGTAGTGAACCTGGAGACAAGGTGTTTCAGTCTCCGATTAACCACAAACTCACAGTCAAATTCATGCCTTGTTTCATGGCAGCTATAATGTAGGGCGTCACCACTCAGTGTCGTTGTGGAGCCCTTCACGAGCCATTGTACTTTCTGTATGGCAGTAATATCTGTCCTGTACTTATCCAATACATTCGCCAGTGCATACACTACACCCTCTTTATAAAACGTGCGGACATTCCAGTTGCAGATACGCAAATCATGATCCTTAAAACGTTTGCGGGGGTCATTAACCTGGGAGCATCCGTTTCTAATCATAGTTTTTAATAGCCCCTACCCATCTTTTTATAGTACTACAAGTGAACTTGTGGCACATTTCTGGGTGTCACCCAGGTGAGGTTTGTGTCCACATTTCAGATGAAGGAAGACCAACATAAGCTCATATTTTGCCAAGTCAAAGCCAATCAGAACTGTTGCTTGGTTTCCCACAACCCCAAGTCGCCAGCATTCACGAGAAGAAGATTTAAACTGAACATGTTTTTTGAGGATCCATCCGGAATTTGAAGCTCAGCATTCCGATGGGTTAACCAAATCTATAGCTGAATGATCAAAAGAAAACCATTCGAAATCTCCATTATTTTGCGTCATTTCGTTTCCAATGCTAAGCTACGATAGCAAATATTTTGCGTTGAAGTTGGACACCTAATTGAAAAAATTTCCACAAATTGAAGTTAATGCCTTTCTACCCTTTTTTGTACAAATTTTTTGATTTTTTGCCATTTTACCACTTCTTTGTTCCCTACACCACCACTGTGGTATAGGGTATTATAACTCTGAGCATTTGTTTGCAACGCTTAGAAGGAGAATAACTGGACCCATTGATAAGTATACCGATCGGCTTAGAATCACTTCCTGATTCGATTTAGCTATGTCCGACTGTCCGTCTGTCCATAAATTCTTATGATCAATGTGCAGATGGCATTTGTTGTCCGGTTGTCATGAAATTTTGCACAAATCGTTTTTTGGTCAAAGGATGAGCGTTATTTATTTTGGAAAAAATCGATTCAGATGTAGATATAGCTCCCATATATATCTTTCATCCGATATAGCCTTTTAAGCCTGTAGAAGCCACAGTTTTGATTTGACCTCTACAAAATTTGACATGAGGTGTTTTTATCGACGTCCTCATATGTATGCAAAATTTTGCCGAAATCGGAACAAATTTAGATATAGCTCCCATATGTATTTTTCATCCAATATGGCTGTAGAAGTCAAATTTTTTTTCCGATTTGTACAATATTTCGCGTAAGGTGTTCTATTCGTCGTCTCCATGTGTGTAGAAAATTTCGTTAAAATCGGTTCAGATTTAGATATAACTCCCATTTATATCTCTCATCCGATATGGCCTTTTAAGGCTGTAGAAGCCACAATTTTGGTCCGATCTGTTTAACATTAAGCAAAAGGCATTTTATTTCACTTTTTTATACGTGTGCACAATTTCGTCAAAATCAGGCCAGATTAAGATATAGCTCCCATACATATCTTTCATCCGATATGTCCTTTTAAGCTCGCAGAAGCCACAGTTTTGGTCATATCTTTAGAAAATTTAGCACTAGACATTTTATTTAACGTCCCAATCTGTGTGGGGTTTTATATAGTCGGCCTCACCCGACTTTTGCCTTTCCTTACTGATTTTGTTATGAGGTGTTTTTATCGACATCCTCATATGTATGCAAAATTTTGTCAAAATCGGAACAAATTTAGATATAGCTCCCATATGTATTTTTCATCCGATATGGACATTTAAGGCTGTAGAAGCCAAAATTTTGTTCCGATTTGTACAATATTTCGTGTGAGGTGTTCTATTCGTGGTCTCCATGTGTGTACAAAATTTCGTTAAAATCGGTTCAGATTTAGATATAGCTCCCATATATATCTCTCATCTGATATGGCCTTTTAAGGCTATAAAAGCCACAATTTTGGCCCGATCTGTTTAACATTAAGCAAAAGGTATTTTGTTTCACTTTTTTATACGTGTGCACAATTTCGTCAAAATCAGGCCAGATTAAGATATAGCTCCCATACATATCTTTCATCCGATATGTCCTTTTAAGCTCGCAGAAGCCACAGTTTTGGTCATATCTTTAGAAAATTTAGCACTAGACATTTTATTTAACGTCCCAATCTGTGTGGGGTTTTATATAGTCGGCCTCACCCGACTTTTGCCTTTCCTTACTGCTTTTGTTATACTTTGTACTGCTGAATTTTTGATAACACTGAACCGATCCGGTACATATTGTCTAGTGGGCAATGCCCCGATTACCCATTTGGTGTTCATCACACGCTCCGACCAACGAAATAGTGTTAATTTGTGATAACTCCCAAAATTTCGATATTTTCGAAATTGAAGCCATATTTGTCATTCACATTCATTACGCAATAGCTCATATATAAGAAATAGCTCGAGACAAGAAATGCATGGCAAGTACGACGAAAATGCCATCACACCACAACAACAGAACCGCAAAAACTGCACTGAGAAAGCAACAATAATTTCAGTTAAGAAGAAAATTCCCAAAATTCCATTGCGAATAGAAAACAACTCCATGAGTAGGAGCAAACCAACCAACGTGGCTGAGCAGTATGGGGAAGAAGGCAAAGGGTAAATAATTTTAAAAATTCCTTTGAGCTTTTGCAATTTAAAGGTTAATTTAATCTCATTTCTTGCTAACCGTTGATTGTGGCTGGGCCCGCAAACAGTATGGAATACGCAACAGCCCAGCCACACCATCTGTGGAAGAGTTCGTTTTGAAAAGCACATTTCAGTTCATTTATGGGAATTTTTTGTTTGGTTTTTTTTTTCTTTTCCTTTAATATACTTCATTTAGCACTTTTTTCATAGTTTCATTTGTCACTTTGCTTGCTTATTTTTCTTTATTCTGTTACGGGGCAGCTTCTAAGGAGTCCAGAGAGATCGCTATAATTTTATGACAATATCGCTACACTAATGGAGACAGTATGTTAACGTATCAAGCTGGTTAAATAAACTCAATTGATGTGTACAAGTTTGGAAATTGATTTTGAGTATCTTGAATGGATAGCAACCTCCGCTGGTCCAATGTGATCAACTTTATTCTCAGATGTTTCTTCATGGAGACTTAATGTTCCGATGGAAGAATCAACTGTATTCTCCCTTCAAATTTTCGCATTTAAGTCGACTTCTTAACAAAAGTCTAGTTAAGGAATAGCGATAAGATTCCCCACAATCAATAAGTGCTGTATTTTCTTAAATGTTCGGGAATCGAACCCTGGCATTTAGCGTATATAGGTAGATATGTGCTATGGTGGCCCCCAAACTTCTACCACTTACTCTAGAACATGTCTGCTCGTTCTAGTCTTAGCCAGCAACATGTATAGAATTACCTCCATATTTCCTCTAGAATACTTCTCTTAAAGCTCAACACACCCCTAAAATGTTGCCTAAAGAGTGTTTGTGATTCGGCTTACTCCACATAATCAGATATTCTTTTGTAATTTCTATACCAGAAACTTAACTCATTGCTTCTCCTCCCTTCCCTCCACCCACCCACTGGGCCTTTCTTGTGTTATGCTACACAGCTACTTGTGCTTAATATTTATTTTAGTTTTAATTATGCTTAAACATAAATAAATGTTGCTGTCATGTCCTATTATCCTTTTGTCCACATGACAAACGATGTCTGCGTTATGCGTACTTAACACTGTAATTCCACAATCATTAATTTCATCTTTATTAAAAGGACAAGAGCACGAATGCCAAAGGATGGTATCTTACCAACTTACACCACCATCGCCGTAGTTAACCGTCCCAATACTCCGTTGGCACTAATAACGGGTCAACACTGTTGGGGAAGTAAGGGAAGATAAATTACTCGAAAACTAAAACCGAAGCAAACAAAGAATAACAAAACATATTTCAAAAAGCTTTTCTTGATGTAGGTCAGTAATAAGAGAATGTGATTTGGAAAGGAATTAAAGCAGCTAAAACGAGCACTATGTAAAATATAAAAGGAACAACAGTTAATGGGAAGAGGTATTTTTGATTAAAGGATATAAGACCTTGATTTAGTAAAGCAATGGAAGGACGATTACAAAGCTTTATAGCTGATACAAAGTAAAAAGGCGACAAGTTCGGCCGGTCTGAACTTTGTATACCAAACACCTCGAATATATATATTAACCACTTCTCGTCACAGTACTGTGAAAAATTCATCTTTAATGAACCCCTAGCAGCTATATCTCAATATAGACCGATCTCCAGCATATTCTCCCAAATACCCAAAAGGTATTTACCCGGCAAAATGTCCCGGTATTAACCCATTTGTACCCATAATCTGCGTATTAATAATTTTGCAGATATCTTGGGTATAAAACCATTTTCCAAACAATTTTTGATGATTTCGTATTTTTTGTATATAAACCTGACCTTCTGATCTCATAAGACCGTTCTCCTGACTTAAAATCTTTAGGCAATAAATTGGCTAAATTTCATCCGATTTCCATGAAATTTGGCACAGTAAGTTCTGACAAACCCATACCCATTTCTATGAAATGTGGTCTACATCGGAGAACATTTGGACGTGGCTCCCTCATTAACCGACCATCCAGTCTCCTGATTTTGGGTATTGAAGCCATAAAAGATCTATTTATTAGCCGAATTCGATGAAATTTGACACAGTAAGTTCTGGTAGACCCCAACCCATTCCATTCCTGTTAAATGTGGTCCAGATCGGACCGTATAAACCAATCTCCCGACATAGTGCATTGAGCCTATAAAAGAAGTATTTTTATCCTATTTCGATGAAAGTTGGCACAGCGAGTTCTGGTACCCCTAAAATCATTTTTTGTTGAATATCGTCTATATCGGACCATATTTGGATATAGCTGCCATATAGACCGATCTCCTGATATGAATACAATCAGGAAATCGGTCTATATGGCAGCTTTATCCAAATAAAAGTAGAATTTTTCATCCGATTTTGATGAAATTCGAAACAGTGCATTCTAGAACCCCTCTTAAGCTTTAGGTTCAACATCGTCTATATTGGATCATATTTGGGTATAGCTGCCAAATAAACCAATCTCCCGATGTAGAGTATTGAGCTCATAAAATAAACACTTTTTATCTGACTTTAATGAAATTTGGAACGGTGCGTTTTGGTACCCTTGTAAACATTTTTGTTGTTTCAAATTGCATCAAAATCGGATAACAAATCCTCATTTTATGGACTCAAGACTCTATATCGGGAGATCTGTCTATAAGGCATCTACAATATATACAAATATGGTCCGATATAGGCGATATTCAACAAAACAGTGTAGAGGTCTATCAAAACCCGCTGTTTGCAACAAAATCGGACAAAGAATGCTCATTTTATGGGCTCAGGACACTTTATCGGGAGATCGGTCTATATGGCAGCTATAACCAAATAATGTCCGAACTTGACGGTATTTAACAAAAACGCACAAATTTCATCAAAATCGGATGAAAAGTGCTCCTTTTATGGGCTCAATATTCTATGTCACGAGATCGCTTTATATGGTGTCTATATCCAAATATAGTCCAATCTAGACGATATTCAACAAAAAGGTGTAGAACTCTGTCAAAACTCACTGTATCAAATTTCATCAAAATCGGATGACAAGTCCTCCTTTTATAGGCTCAATACCCTATATAGGGAGATAGGTCTATATGGCACATATATCTACCTGTTTCGATCTGAACGATATTCAACAAACAGGTTTAGATGGCTACCAGAACTCGCTGAGCAAAATTTCATTGCAAAAGTTTGAGTAAATCTGTTAAGGACTATGCTTTTAAAGGCTAGGAAAGTGAAACTTGGGTGAAACATATATGCGGGTGAAAAGGGGAAAACCTCAAGGGTTAGTGTTCTTGCCGTTTGTCTATAAGGAGTAAACCCAAAAATTATTTGCTGGATGTCCACGACCATAGTGAGATAATTGCTATGGGGCACTGACATGCGCCGGAACCCAGAAAGAGAGCTGGAATCTTCATCCAATGCCAGTTTGGACGTAATGCTGAATATGCAACCTATTAAGATCTACGTTCAGAACTGGGTCGTCAAGATTACATCAGGGTTGGGAAAGGTCTCAGATTACGTGGCACCGAGATTTTTTTAAAGATAGGTTCGTCAAAACTCTATTTCCGAAAAAAGAGGTTTGTTTGAGAATGATAAAACCTGGTAATATGCTAAGACGGTATTTACCACCCTCGCGAGTAAGGCTTTGTGTCGACTGTGGATGCAGCGCTTAAGGATGTAGATTTGAGAGTAGTGAGGTCGAAGTGCAAGGCGAAAAGATAAGATTCTAAAAAAATAACTACAACAAGTGAAAAGGCATTAAGTTCGGCCGGGCCGAACTTTGGATACACACCACCTCGGATTTATATGTAAAACTCCTTTCGTCAGAATACGGTGAAAATGCATAGTTTATGCACCCATAGCAGCTTTATCGAAATATGGTCCGATTTGGACAAAAAATAAGTAGAAGTCATTGTTCAATTGTGTATAACAAAATATTGATCTTTTAAGTAGCTATATCTACAAATAAAACCGATCTGAATAATATACGACAAGGATGACGAAAGCCTAACATAAGTCACTGTGAAAAATTTTAGTGACAATGGATTATAAATGAACATTTTATGGGGCCAAGACTTAAAATCGAGATATCGGTCTACTTGGCAGCTATATCCAAATCTGGTCGAAGAGCCCAACAAAACACACTGTCTCAAATTTCAGAGCCATCGGACAATAAATGCGCCTTTTATGGCCCCAAAGCCTTAAACCAAGAGATAAGTTTATATGGCACCTATATCAAAATCTGAACCGATCTGTGCCATATTGCAGAAGTATGTCAAGGGGCTTAATTTAACTCACTGTCCCAAATTTAGGCCACATCGGACAATACATGCACCATTTATGGGCCCAAAACCTTAAATCGAGAGATCGGTCTAGATGGCAGCTATATACAAATTTGAACCGATCAAGGCCAAATTGAAGAAAGATTTCGAAGGGCCCAACACAACTTACTGTCTCAAATTTCAGCAAAATCGGATAACAAATGTGACTTTTATGGGCCTAAGACCCTAAATCTGAGGATCGATCCATATGGCAGCTATATCCAAATCGGAACCGATCTGGGTGAAATTGACGAAGAATATCGAAGGGCGTAATACAACTCTCTGTCCCAAATTTCAGCAAAATCAGATAACAAATATGGCTTTTATGGGCCTAAGACTCTAAATCTGAGGATCGGTTCATATGGCAGCTATATCCAAATCTGGACCGATCTGGGTGAAATTGACGAAGAATGTCGAAGGGCCTAACACAACTCACTGTCTTTAATTTTAGCAAAAGCGGATAATAAATGTGGCTTTTATGGGCCTGAGATATAGTCCCATATAGCCCATCTCCGAACTTAACCTGCTTATGGACAAAAAAAGAATCTATCCAAAATTTCAGCTCAATATCTCTATTTGTAAAGACTGTAGCATGATTTCAACAGACAGACGGACGGACATGTCTAGAACGTCTTAGATTTTTACGCTGATCAAGAATATATATACTTTATAAGGTCGGAAATGGATATTTCGATGTGTTGCAAATGGAATGACAAAATGAATATACCCCCATCCTTCGGTGTTGGGAATAAAAAGAAAAGTTTTTATCATAACGTCTATCAAGAGATCGGTCTGTATGGCAGTTATATCGAAATATAGTCCGATCCCAACCATATTTGGGACGGATGTCTGGAAACCTAAAACTAACACTGTTTTAAATTTCAGTGAAATCGGAAAAAAAATAAAGCTTTTATGGGCTTCAGACCCTTCTGACCGTATTTGGGTCAGATATCAGGAATCTTTGTTTCAAATTTCAGCGAAATCGAATAAAAATTAAAGCATTTATGTGCATTAGACCCTTTGTCGGCAGATCGGTCAATATAGAAGCTATATCCAAATATGGTCCGATTTGGCACGTTCAAGAACTTAAACAGTGTGCATCAAAAAGACGAATCAGTGCCAAATTTCAGCGCAATATCTCAATTTTGAAGGCTGTAGAGTGATTACAACAGACGGACGGACAGACAAGCGGACATCGTGAAATCGTCTTTGAATTTTACGATCCGAAATATATATATTTTGTGGGGGAGGAAATTGATATCTCGTTATGTTGCAAACGGATTGACTAAATGAATATACCCTCTATCCTACGGTGGTGGGTATAAAAAGACACTTGTAGGACCTTGAAATCTTCCACATGATCTCGCCTCGGCTCTAACGATTCGAAATTCCATTATATACCCGTTCTGACACGGCATATTTTTTCTAGTTTTTGTCTCAGCTCTATCCCTTTGTGCGATGGTTGCTATAGACGAAGCCATGATCAGCATGGAAATTAAACGAGGAGGACTAATGGTCAACACACTCAGCAGACACTTAGTTGGATGTGTACCCCTACTGCTGCCCGGAATGTATGTGTGCTTGTCAACTCCCTTTTTATAACTCTTCATCGCTCTATCTTATCTCTATAACACCGAGAAATATTCATCTAAGACCCCATAAAGAATATATATTGTATATATATACTTGATCGTCATGACATTTTAAGTCGATTTAGCCATGTCCGTCAGTCTGTCAAAAGCGCTCTAACTTTCGCAGGAGTAAAGCTAGGCGCTATAAATTTTGCTCAAATACTTCCTATCAGGGTAGATCGGTTGGGATTGTTAATGGTCTATATCGGTTCATTTTTACACCCACCACCATAAAATGGGGGCATGCTAATCTCATTCCGTTTGTAATATCTCGAAATATTGATCTTCGACCCCATAAAGTATATATATATATATATATTCTGGATCCTCTCGACATTTTGAGTCGATCTAGCGATGTCTGTCCGTCTAGCACAGATACTTAATAATGATGTATGTCTTTGGGGATTGCAAATAGGCCATATCGGTTCAAATTTGGATATAGCTCGGATATAAACCGATCTCCCGATTTGACTTCTTGAGCTCCTGGAAGCCACAATTTTTGTCCGATTTGGCTGAAATTTTTCATACGGTGTTCTGTTTTAACTTTCAACAACTATGATGAGTACGGTTCAAGTAGGTATATAACCTGATATAGCTCCCATATAAACCGATCTCCCGATTTGACTTCTTGAGCCCCTGAAAGCCACAATTTTTGTCCGATTTAGCTGAAATGTTGCAAATAGTGTTATGTTATGACTTCCTATAACTGTGCCGAGTATGTTTCAAGTCGGTCTATAACCTGATATAGCTCCCATATAAACCGGTCTCTCTATTATCCTTGTTCGGTTCCTAGATGCTTTAATTTTGCTGGTTTGTCAAAAGTTTGGTATGTAGAATAAACAAGTAAAAGCGTGCTAAGTTCGGCCGGGCCGAATCTTATATACCCTCCACCATGGATCGCATTTGTCGAGTTCTTCTCCCCGCATCTAGACTTAGACAAAACAAGATATAAGATAAGATTTGCTCTGCTATTAGAGCGATATCAAGATATGGTCCGGTTTGGACCACAATTAAATTATATGTTGGATACCTGTGTAAAATGTCAGCCAATTCGAATAAGAATTACGCCCTTTGGGGGCTCAAGAAGTAAAATAGAGAGATCGATTTATATGGGAGCTGTATCGGGCTATAGACCGATTCAGACCATAATAAACACGTATGTTGATGGTTATGAGAGAATCCGTCGTACAAGATTTCAGGCAAATCGGATAAGAATGGCGAACTCTAGAGGCTCAAGAAGTCAAGACCCAAGATCGGTTTTTATGGCAGCTATATCAGGTTATGAACCGATTTGGACCATACTTTGCACAGTTATTGGATTTTATAACAAAACACGTCGTGCAAAATTTCATTCCAATCGGATAAGAATTCCGCACTCTAGAGGCTCAAGAAGTCAAGACCCAAGATCGGTTTATATGGCAGCTATATCAAAACATGGACCGATATGGCCCATTTACAATACCAACCGACCTACACCAATAAGAAGTATTTGTGCAAAATTTCAAGCTGCTTACTTTACTCCTTCGGAAGTTAGCGTGCTTTCGACAGACAGACGGACGGACATGGCTAGATCGACATAAAATGTCACAACGATCAAGAATATACATACTTTATGGGATCTCAGACTAATATTTCGAGTAGTTACAGACAGAATGACGAAATTAGTATACCCCCATCTTATGGTGGAGGGTATAAAAATTATGTCATTCAACTAAATATAGTTTGTTCAAATTTTTAGCAGAACACATGGTCCGAATCGGCGCGTAACTTGATATAGCTCCAATAGCATAACAATTCTTATCCATTATTCTTTGTTTGCCTAAAAAGATCTACCGCGCAAAAAACTCGACAAATACGATCCATGGTGGAGGGTACATAAGATACGGCCGGGCCGAACTTAGCTCGCTTGTTATACCCACCACCGTAGGATAGGGGGCATATTCATTTAGTCATTCCGTTTGCAGCACATCGAAACATCAATTTTCAACCCAACAAAGAATATATATTTCGAAACGTCGTAAAATTCAAAGACAATTTAACGATGTCCGTGTGTCTGTCCGTCCGTCTGTTGTATTCAAAAATTGAAATGTTGAACTGAAATTTGGCACAGATATGTCTTTTTTAAGCACGCTGGTTAAGTGATTAAACGGACCATATTTGGATATAGCTGCTTGATAGACCGATTTTCCGATAAAGGGTCTAATGCCCAAAAAAACTTTATGTTTTATCAGATTTTGCTGAAATAGTAAGTAGTTTAAAGCTTTCTGACAACTGACCAAAATATGGTTCAGATGGGACAATATTTAGATATAGCTACCATAGAGACCGATCTCCCGATAAAGGGTCTGAAGACCATAAAAGCTTTATTTATTACCCAATTTCGCTGAAATTTTTAATAATGGATTATTTTAAGCCTCCCGACATCTGACCCAAATATGGTTCAGAACAGACTATATTTAGTTATAGCTGCCATATAGACCAGTCTCCCGATAATGGGTCTGAAGCCCATAAAAGCTCTATTTATTACCCGATTTCGTTGAAATTTGAAACAGTGAGTAGTTTAAGGTCTCCCGACATCCGTCCCAAATATAGTTTGTATCGCACAATATTTTTGATATAGCTTCCATACAGAGCGATCTGCCGATAGTGGGTCTGAGGCTAATAAAAGCTTTATTTTTTATCCGATTTCTCTGAAATTTTAAATACATAATTCAACTGTTAATTATAATTATTAGACCACTCAATGTCCGTGCCGCATTTGGGTGCACAAGTTATCCAATTTTCACCAGGCCCGGCCGAACTTAATGCCTTTTTACTTGTTTCCACTAACACTACTTTTCTCTTTAGGTTACGCCTATGGGCCAAACTCCCCTCGCCAGTGAACTCCTTATTGTGGTGGGGTTAACAATCAACCGAGGCAAGTACAAAATCTCTGGTGGGGATAAGCGATTGCGATCCCTTGTCATTTCTTTCAAATGCTAGAATGTCGGAGATCTCGTCTGAAGATATTGTCAATCATTTATTAATAGCAACAGGATCTTCACATTTTGCATATTCTTGTGCTAGCAGGAAAATAAAATGATATCGTCTGTAGAAATAGTCAAAACAAGTAAAAAAGACATTTTGGTAAAAATGTAGAAGATATGGAAATAATACTCTTCAAAATGTGTTGTAGGAGAGACGAATGTACTCTCAGATACCATCATTCACTTTTTCATTTTCTTATTTATATAGTTCTATAATAAAGTAGAATTGTAGAATTTACTTGCATATTCTTTAATTAACTTACAACACCAATGCCAATAAAATCATTCAAAACCACTTTCATTATACTCAAAGCTTTTTAGAATTAAAAACTTCTATTTCCAGCTATAAAAAAGGGAATAGTAATTTCAAATGCAATAACCATAACCATAAGGAGGACTACTTTGACATTACGATCACCATAATTTGATGAGCTCCTCATCATGCGATGCTCTTATCATAGGCAACCTCGCCATCTCCACCACCGCCACAATAATTCTCGCCTTTGCAAATTCCACCAGCAGCACCATGAGCTGAATTAAAGTTTCTTCATCATTTTCCATATTTTTTTCCACTAATACTTTATATCGATTTTTTATGTGTGGCAAATATTTGTACATAAAATTGACTTTATATTCATGATGAAATGTGTAGACGAAGGAGCAAAGTATAAAAACGCAAATTGCTTTTTCTCAAAAAAAAAAAAAAAACTGGAAAACTAAGCAGAACAGCCAGCTCTTCGTCATATGAGTCGATCCTTGTAGTCAAGTGGTGTCGATGGTCTTTCGCTGCCTCCCTACACCCCTCCAAGTACATACTCCAGCAATCCAATCTAAAATGTATTTGCTTTTTTCGCCTGAATCGTTGTGGAACAAAAACTATACCAAACTAGCTTCACTTATCAAATGCATATGGCATAGCATGGCAAGAAAAAGAAAACGGATGACGCCGCGAGGAGCCGCAAGGAGCACAAAAAAGCTTTTAGTAAAATTAAAAACCTAGAAATTTTAGTTATTGACATTTGAGTTAACCGACAAATTGCGAGTTCTCCTACAGCAATATTGGGATGATTGCTAAAAAAAAATTGACAGAAGCAACAAAATTAGGGTTATTTCAAGAGCAAAGTAACCCAAACAAATTAAAGTTGAAACTAGGGGTTAAAACTTTAAATGAAAAGAGAAACTTAAACAAAACGGTTTGGTTAAGCCTCCTGAAAATCTGTAGGCCATACTATGGGCGGAAAAATTGCCATGATTAGAAATTTTTGAATTTGAATACATCAAAGTGTAATAGCTTAGCGTCATCGACCGCTTAACAATATTTCAGTTATAAATCGTCATCAAAATAACTTTTACCATACATAAAAAAGATTTTGTGCGTTTCAGCTGACTGTTGTAATTTAACTGATTCAAAATACGCCTGTCCTTTGTTAAATAAAGGGTGATTTTTTTGAGGTTAGGATTTTCATGCAATAGTATTTGACAGATCACCTGGGATTTCAGACATGGTGTCAAAGAGAAAGATGCTCAGTATGCTTTGACATTTTATCATGAATAGACTTACTAACGAGCAACGCTTGCAAATCATTGAATTTTATTACCAAAATCAGTGTTCGGTTCGAAATGTGTTCAAATTTTGACAAATTTTGTTCAGCGATGAGGCTCATTTCTGGTTGAATGGCTACGTAAATAAGCAAAATTGCCGCATTTGGAGTGAAGAGCAACCAGAAGCCATTCAAGAACTGCCCATGCATCCCGAAAAATGCACTGTTTGGTGTGGTTTGTACGCTGGTGGAATCATTGGACCGTATTTTTTCAAAGATGCTGTTGGACGCAACGTTACGGTGAATGAACACATTTCGAACCGAACACTGATTTTGGTAATAAAATTCAATGATTTGCAAGCGTTGCTCGTTAGTAAGTCTATTCATGATGAAATGTCAAAGCATACTGGGCATCTTTCTCTTTGACACCATGTCTGAAATCCCACGTGATCTGTCAAATACTAATGCATGAAAATCCTAACCTCAAAAAAATCACCCTTTATCTTCTGTAGCTTTCAATTAAAATGGAAATTGCATAATATTTTCTATCATTGAGCTCAACTCGAAGGAGAAACTAACAGATAACATAATCCGTTTCGTGCCTTTTCTGTTGAGATCGACATGCCGCAGACCGACACTACTTGGTTCAGAACTTTTCACTCTGCTGAAGTTTCACAAATGTCGCCAGAATAGTTAAAATTTTTTCTGATGTTCTCGCCAGGATTCAAAACCATTTGATTAGCCTCATCAGCGGACATTTTAACCTATTCACCCAATTAAATGCCCAAGAAGGCCGCCATGATGTGTTCTTTAAGGCGGAGAGACGTCTCTATACTTGGTACTACTTTGTGGAGGGCCTCACCACTTGCTTAATCATAGTCAAAGTAATCCTCGCAGTTAACGTTAGTCTAAAACCTGGTATCTTATATGTTCGAGTAAAAAGCATCAGCTGAGTGCTGTCCGATTCAAGTTTAATCTCAACGATAAGGGGCCTCCTTTTTATAGCCGAATCCGAACGGCGTGCCAAAGTATCTCACAAATGTAGCCAGAAAGAATCGTCTCGGCTTCGACAACCGTAAGCTGAGGGCGGATTCCCTCATCTTCAGGTCGATCAGACGGAATCAAATGCAAATGCAAATTTTACCCATGGACATTCCATTAAGGAACAGGGGCAAACATCTCACAAATCAATGAGTGCTGTCCGATTCAAGTTTTAAGCTCAATGATAAGGGGCCTTCTTCTCATAGCCGAGTCCGAACAGCGTGCCGCAGTGGGACACCTATTTGGGGAGAAGATTTTACATGGCAAAGTACCTCACAAATGTCGCCAGCATTAGGAGGAGATAGCAAACGCTGACATTTTTTTTTTCATGTTTTCGCCAGGATTCGAACCCTGGCTTTCAGAGTCATAAGCGGACATGCTTACCTCTGCACTACGGTGACTGAGATAATTCCTCCTCAGGGAATAACACTACCCTGAGGACCATACTCTAAAACTCCATTCCAGCCATCGCAGAGTAATTCCAAGGGATTTCTGCAATAGTGCCATTATTCCATCTGTTCCGACTGCTTACAATTTCATCCGAAGAGATCATCCGTTAAGGCAGATCTCCACGATCTGCCTTAACTAGTGCGACTGTGGCGCATAAATTAGCATGTGTGCTGACGAAAACATAAGACACAAATTTTCTGCGTTGAGGGGATAACCCTTAATAATGTTGGCGATATTTGTGAGGTATCCAGCCATACAATTCTTCTTTACTAAACGGTATCGCTTTGCGGCACACCGTGATTGAACTCGGACTGCACTTCTTGATATGTGAGTGGCGATATCCATCAGGCAAACCGTGAGAATTTGCAGGGAGGACTTTAGTTCCACTGCGACCCGTATAAGACCACAGGGACCACCACTTCTGGCTAAGGTCCCTGAACTTATTATACCCTACACCACTACAGTGGTACAGGGTATTATAACTTAGTTAATTAGTTTGTAACACCCAAAGGGAAGAGAGATAGACCCATTGATTAGTATGCCGATCGACTCAGAATAACTTTTTGATTCGATTAAGCTATGTCTGTATGTGTGTCTGTCCGTCTGTCTGTCTGTCCGTCCGTCTGTCCATGTTAATTTGTGTACAAACTACAGGTCGCAATATTTATCCGATCGTCTTCACATTTGGTATGGGCATGTTTTTCGGCCTAGAGACGAAGCCTTTTGAAATTGGATAAAATTGGATCAGATTTGGATATAGATTCCATATATATGTTCGTCCGATTTGCAGTAATAATGCACCAAAATAGTCATTTGTTAACCGATTCTCTCAAAATTTGGCAGAAAAGATTTTCTTACGACTCTCAATTTAATTGGTGAATTTTATAGAAATCGGCTCAGATTTGGATATGGCTCCCATATATATGTTTGTCCGATTTGCAGTAATGCTGCAATAAAATTGTCATTTGTTAACCGATTCCCTCGAAATTTGGCAGGAAGGATTTTCTTATGACTCTCAATATTACTAATGAATTTTATATAAATCGGTTCAGATTTGGATATAGCTCCCAAATACATATTCGTCCGATTTTGGGAAATATTCCAATAAAATGGTCAATTGTCAACCGATTCTCTCAAAATTTGGCACGAAGAATTTTCTTACGAGCCCCAATATAATTGGTGAATTTTGTAGAAATGGGTTCAGATTTGGATATAGCTCCCATATATATGTTCGTCCGATTTTGGGAAATATTGCAATAAAATGGTCATTTGTCAACCGATTCTCTCAAAATTTGGCAGGAAGGATTTTCTGACGACTCCTAATATAACTGGTAAATTTTATAGAAATCGGTTTAGATTTGGATATAGCTCCCATTTACATGTTCGTCCGATTTGCAGTAATACAGTAATAAAATGGTCATTTGTCACCTGATTCTCTCAAACTTTTGCGGGAAGGATTTTCTTGCAACTCCCAATATAACTGGCGAATTTTATAGAAATCGGTTCAGATTTGGATATAGCTCCCATATATATGTTCGTCCGAATTGCAGTAATAATACAATTAAATGGTTATTTGTCAATCGATTCTCTCAGAGTTTTGCAGGAAGGATTTTCTTATGACTCTCGATATTACTGGTGAATTTCATAGAAATCTGTTAAGATTTAGGTATAGCTCACAAAAATATATATCGCCCGATTTTCACTCCTAGACCCACTGCAAGCGCATTTATTGACCAATCTTCCCGAAACTTTGTACAACGCAATATCTTCCACAATATCCATAAAGTTTGATCGAAATCGGTTCAGATTTAGATATAGCTCCCATCTCCCGTCATTTTTCAACCGTAGTCATTACATTTTTAACGTATTTGCTTTGCTCGAAATTTAATGCAATAATTTTAATAACCTATCTGAATGCATCCGACGAGGTCCATCAAAATTGTTTCAGAATTACATGTAGTCCCTCTCTTGTATTTATAGGGTAGGTGTAGGGTATTATAAAGTCGGCACCGCCCGACTTTTGCCTTTCCTTACTGATTTTACTTTTCTTCATTGCAAGATTTATATCTGTAACATGTTCCCCGATGTATTTGTATATTATTGGAATATTCCACCTGTTGCTAATAAAGATTCGATGCAGTTTTCGTGATCTGAGTGCACAAACATAGTTAAATTTATTGAAATGTACCTCTTATATCAATAACAGTTTTTTCCATTGCCCATTGTGACGTATACGTATTCCATACTCACACAACTCATACGCCACCCAACACCAGAAACCAAATGAAAAACCATTATGAAATTTTGTTTGAAAACACAAACACCACAGCCATATGCTGTTTCGGCATAACAACAAAATTAATAAATTCCAAAATCAAACATTCAACACATTTAGTTTTTCAGTGGTATAACCACTTATTAAGCTATCATGTTCAGTGGTGTAAACAATCCAATAAAAAAATTGAACACCCAGCAAAAAAGTTTTCCGTAACAATCAGCGGTCATCATCAGGCACGAGTACACTACCACGCAACGGTGGTGGATGGTAGTGAATGGAATTTGTTAAACAACACACACACACATAACAATACAATATGTTATATAGAAACTTATGCGGCGTAATTGATGGTTAAGTGATATGTAAATTTCAGTTTAGTTACGAGCTGTTTTTCAATTCTATGTTTTCTTGCGTGTGTCTACTTGTGGGGGTTCAATAGTTTCCAGTTTTGTGGTAGGTGGTCAAAACAAATTTAGGCGAGAAACCAAAACTCTCGTTTTAAAATGAATAAAAACACAATTTACAATTTTAATTTGAGCGAGCCAAACGTTTAGCCCACAAACGCAAATAGACTTCCCTCGCAACAAAGCTAAAAACACAAGTAGACAAAAAATAGTTTAAGTGGAAAATTGCAGGTCTGTGTCAGCACCAACAAAACAATTTATTTTCAAATGCATTTAAACCCATATTTACCAACAGATTTTTGGTATTTATTCACTAAAGGATACAATTATAGGGGCGGCATAAATTGTTGAAATGATTTGAAGTGTTTAGTTGTTAACAAATTGTGCTTGATGATGATTTTTATGTTAAGCTTCAGGGAGGTAATATTGGAGAATTCTATAGTTGTTTAAGATTTAAATGAATACAAAGGCAATTTCTTAACGTAGTGACTGTTCAAAGCAATTGGGATGAATATTTCTTTAATTTCCTGTGTAGTACCCCTAAACGCGGAAGTACTACTACTTAAAAGTGAACACGTAGTGTGCTAGTGGCCGAGAGGAAATTCTGAGACATCATTACGCAACCGCCGCTCGCTTTATACCAGCCGGTTGAATACCCCAGCGCTGGTAGTGGTACTCGCAGACGAGCGTGATGGGATTCGTGGTATGGAACCCACTAACCCCAGAATCAGAGAGCTGAATCTGGGAATAAGCAGGGTAGTCAACGAACATAAGCGGAATTTGTGGCTGGAACACTTGGAGCAATGTAACTTAGGCACCGGTGTAGGCTAGCTGTGGTCCACTGTAAAGTCACTCTCGAACCCCGGTAGGCGGGATGACAGGACCACAGTCACTTTTGGCAAAATATCCGTGACCGATTCGAAGAGATGCGCCCGGTTGCTCAACCCTCAATTTATTGTGTATCCCGAGAGTGACAGGGCAAGGAGGAGATCCATTCGCCGTTTTCGTGGTCTCCGAGCCGATGGACAGCCATCACAATTTACCGTGGGCGAAGTTACGAATGTCATCCGTGGTGCCAAATCATCTAAGGCGTTGGGTTCCGACGGAATCTCTACATTGATGTTGAAGAATCTGGATTCACCTGGAGTTGAGTACCTTACTTCTGTCCTCAACCTGTCATTTAACACTCTTATAGTTCCCTATGTGTGAAAAAAGGGCAGAGTGATCCCGATCTCTTCTGCTGGCAAATAAAGTATGCGAACGCTTTCCAGTAGATTAGGTTTAAGTGGCAGTCTGCCATCAGACTTTTTTGATCATTGTGATACCTCAGGAACAGAAGAAGAAGGATGCCTTCTAATTACTCTCGTTGAACCATCCAGATCGCTTTAAAAAGCCCAATAACTTGCGACTGTTCACATCCGCTAAATCAGACAGGTTCTCAAAGAAATGAGAACCTAAAGTGGAACTCTTTCTTACTGCTAGTGCGGGATACACACACATTACTTCTCCCGAGCCTCGTAGGAGAATTTGCATTCGCCCTGCATAAACATGGACTTCGAAGACTGTATAGTACAACAGCAGCTTTGCATACACGGTCAGCCGTGCCAAATTATTTGAGGACATCGCCAACACGTCCTTCCAGCCAGACCTAAAACGCTGGGTCGGGGATTATCTGTGAGGTCGCTAGTCATTTGTGGAATTAAAGGATAAGTAGTCGAAGCACCGTAGAGTGAAACAAGGAGTTCCCCAAGGTGGGGTGATATCTCCGGCACTGTTAAATCTCTACCTATCCTCCATTCAACCCCCATCAGACGGCATAGTGTTTGTATTATATGTGGACGATTGTACGATCATGGCATCAGGCCCCCCACCCATTGTTGTAATCTGCGATAGGTTGAAATCTGAAGATATCTGCCACCAAATCTTCAGCCACATTGTTCACTACATATACGATTGAGGTGAATACTGAGCTGACTGTGATAAACGATGGAGAAATGATTTCGGCCATCAAGTGTCCCAAAATACTTGGCGCCACATTTGTCAGCTCTTACACATTCTCCCCACATGCCACAGCAATTTGCGTTAGAGTCAAATGTAGAAAAAAGGTCCTCAAGTCACTTGCTGGCAGCACTTGGGGTGCTGACAAAGAAACCTTGTTGACCACATACAAAGCAAATAGCCGGTCTGTGGTAAGTTATGCAGCGCCAGTGTGGTTTCGTCAACTTTGTGACACGCAGTGGTATAATATGCAGATCTGTCAAAATGCCGCCCTCCGAACTGCAACGGGCATGTGTCCTCAGTTCTCATGTGGATCATCTCCATCAGGAGACAAAGATCCTACCAGTACGAAGACATAACTACATGCCGTCTAGCCAATAGACCATCCAAATCATCCTCTTGTGAATAGATATCCACCACCCAGAAGCCTTAAGGTAGATCTACATGATCTAGAGCGTAAGGTTCAGCGCTACAAGAGAGAACCCCTAGATCGAACGGCATATCTAGCGGCAGGTCTAGACAACATTCATGCAGACACGGTAGTCCTTGGAGAACGACCGCCTCCCATTGCTTCTGAAGAAATTGACCTCCCCCGGCAAACCAGAGTAGTTCTGGCTCAATTACGTTTCGTTAAACTGAAAGTGCAGTTTTAACATTTCACTTTTCGATTGTATATCTTTCTAATGACTACCAATCCAATCAAAAATGACCGGGATCCCGAACTCTTACACTTCCTGACAAAATAAGTTAGATAGTATAAACATATTGCAAGGAACAGTTTTAGGCACATGCTCTAGGGGAGGAAAATTCCAAGTCAAGGGGATGATATTATGTCACAGAGTAAAATACCGAAACGAGTTAAAATTCTTAGGCCAAACTTCTTAAGGCCCTTTAAAATAAGCTTCAACCGAGGACGAAAGGTGCCCAAGTCCCCACAGATGGACCGATTTATGCGAATTATTATACCCTCCACCATAAGATGGGGGGTATACTAATTTCGTCATTCTGTTTGTAACTACTCGAAATATTCGTCTGAGACCCCATAAAGTATATATATTCTTGATCGTCGTGACATTTTATGTCGATCTAGCCATGTCCGTCCGTCTGTCCGTCCGTCCGTCCGTCCGTCCGTCTGTCTGTGGAAAGCACGCTAACTTCCGAAGGAGTAAAGCTAGCCGCTTGAAATTTTGCACAAATACTTCTTATTAGTGTAGGTCGGTTGGTATTGTAAATGGGCCATATCGGTCCATGTTTTGATATAGCTGCCATATAAACCGATCTTGGGTCTTGACTTCCTGAGCCTCTAGAGTGCGCAATTCTTATCCGATTGGAATAAAATTTTGCACGACGTGTTTCGTTATTATATCCAACAACTGTGCCAAGTATGGTTCAAATCGGTCCATAACCTGATATAGCTGCCATATAAACCGATCTGGGGTCTTGACTTCCTGAGCCTCTAGAGTGCGCAATTCTTATCCGATTGGAATGAAATTTTGCACGACGTGTTTCGTTATTATATCCAACAACTGTGCCAAGTATGGTTCAAATCGGTCCATAACCTGATATAGCTGCCATATAAACCGATCTGGGGTCTTGACTTCTTGAACCTCTAGAGTGCGCAATTCCTATCGGATTGGAATGAAATTTGGCACGATGTGTTTTGTTATGATATCCAACAACTGTGCCAATTATGGTTCACATCGGTCCATAACCTGATATAGCTGCCATATAAACCGATCTTGGGTCTTGACTTCTTGAGCCTGTAGAGTGCGCAATTCTTATCCGATTGGAATGACATTTTGCATGACGTGTTTTGCTGCGATATCCAATAACTGTGCTAAGTATGGTATACATCGGTCCATAGCCTGATATAGCTTCAATATAAACCGATCTTGGGTCTTGACTTCTTGAGCCTCTAGAGTGCGCAATTCTTATCCGATTGGAATGAAATTTTGCACTACGTGTTTTGTTATGATATCCAATAACTGTGCCAAGTGTGGTTCAAATCGGTCTATAATCTGATATAGCTGCCATGTAAACCGATATTGGGTCTTGACTTCTTGAGCCTCTAGAGGGCGCAATTCTCATCCGACTAGACTGAAATTTTGCACATAGTGTTTTAGTATCACTTCTAACAACTGTGCTAAGTATGGTTCAATTCGGGCCATTACCTGGTATAGCTGTCATATAAACCGATCTTGGGTCTTGACTTCTTGAGGCTCTAGAGTGCGCAATTCTTATCCGATTAAAATGAAATTTTGCACCACGTGTATTGTTATGATATCCAACAACTGTGCCAAGTATGGGTCAAATCGGTCCATAACCTGATGTAGCTGCCATATAAACCGATCTTGGGTCTTGACTTCTTGGGCCTCTAGAGAGCGCAATTCTAATCCGATTTGCCTGAAATTTTGTACGACGGATCCTCTCATGACCATCAACATACGTGTTTATTATGGTCTGAATCGGTTTATAGCCCGATACAGCTCTAATATAAATCGATCTCTCTATTTTACTTTCCAACATATAATTTAATTGTGGTCTAAACCGGATCATATCTTGAGCTCTAATAGCAGATTTTTCTTTCTTTTCTTATATCATTTTTTGCCTAAGAAGAGATGCCGGGAAAAGAACTGACAAATGCGCTCTATGGTGGAGGGTATATAAGATTCGGCCCGGCCGAACTTAGCACGCTTTTACTTGTTGTTCTATATTAATAGTAAACCAAAATAACAAATATTTTTATGAAGAGTAAAATATTGTATTTGGATATACCTGCCATATAGAACTGTTTAAAATTTTAAGAAAATTGGATGAAAAGTGCTCCCTTTATGGGCTCAATACCCTATATAGGGTGATAGGTCTATATGGCAGCTATATCTGCCTGTTTAGATGACTACCACGTTTAAATGACTACCAGAACTCACTGAGCCAAATTTCATTGAAATAGGAGAAAAATACTCCCTTTATGGCCTCAATACCCTATATTGGACTATCGGGCGGTTATTTCCAACTATAGTCCGATCTGGTCTACACTTCATAGAAATGGGTAGGGGTCTACCGAAATTCGTTGTGACAAATTTGATCGAAATCGGATGAAAAATTGCCAATTTATTGCCTTAAGATTTTAAGTCAGGAAATGCACCCATAGCAGCTTTATCGAAATATGGTCCGATTTGGACAAAAATTGGACATGGATATTAAGTGGTCTAATAAGTAGAAGTCATTGTTTAATTGTGTATAACAAAAAAATTGATCTTTTAAGTAGCTGTATCTCAAAATAAACCGATCTGAATCATATACGGCAAGGATGACGAAAGCCTAACATAAGTCAATGTGTCAAATTTCAGTGACAATGGATTATAAATGCGCTTTTTATGGGGCCAAGACTTTAAACCGAGATATCGGTCTACTTGGCAACTATATCCAAATCTGGTCGAAGAGCCTAACACAACTCAGCAATATCGTACAATAAATCGGATAACAAATGTGGCTTTAATTTGTCTAAGACCCTAAATCTGAGGATCGGTCCATATGACAGCTATATCCAAATCTGGACCGATCTGGGCCCAATTGACGAAGAATGTCGAAGGGCCTAACAATTGGAGTGCAAAGGTCCCCGAGACACTTGGCCTCTTATTTTAACCCATTAACGGCTGACCTTCGATTCGAAATGAATCGTCATAAGAGAAACCTTTGTGCCAAGTTTCTTAAATATCGTTTAATAAATCATCAAATTATTGCATTAAATAAATAAAATCGGACGAACATATATATGGGAGCTAAGTCTGGAGAGACGAAATGGACGAAAATCGGTACATATTTTGGAAATCGTAGAAAAAAAATTCGTGCAAAATTTTGAAAATATTGGTTTTTAAAAGCACTTGCACAGGCTCTAAAACGCAAAATCGAAGAAAACATATATCCATATAAAGGATGATTTTTTAAGAGCTATAGGAAAGTTCTTCAGAAAAAACACATAAGATTCAGAAAAAAGCATGAAATCTTCATTTGAATCGATTGTACGGTCCATATGTTTGAACATTATTTCATGCAAGTATTGACCGTGACTGGGCCTCAAAAATATCATCCACTAAGTCCAATTTTCTCACGAAAGAATGCTTCAATGTTGTCTTCCTTGCAATGCTTCTGACTGATCTTCACTCCAAAATCGACTATTCTATTTATTTACTTATTTATGGCAACTACATCCAACTCTAGACCGATTTCTGTCAAACTCAGCAGCAAAATCGAGAGCAATCAAAAAAATGGTCCGTGCCAAATTTCGTACGAATCATTTTACAAATGACCACAATTTTGAAATATTATTCCAGATCGGACGAACATTTATGAATATGGGTGCTACATTAAAATCCTAACCGTCAATGTCAATTGGCTTCGGTTCCAAGCCAAAAAAAAAAAAACAAGTCAAAGCGTGCTAAGTTCGGCCGGACCGAATCTAATATACCCTCCACCATGGATCGCATTTGTCAAGTTCTTTGCGCGGTATCTCTGTTGTGCTGTTTCAGGCTATAGACCGATGCTGTTTCAGGCTACAGACCGATTAAGACCATATTTGACACGCATTTTGAAGGCCATGGGAGAAACCGTTATAGTTTAAGGCAAATCGGATAATAATTGCCACCTCTAGAGGCTCAAGAAGTCAAGATACCAGAGCCGTTTATATGACAGCTATATCAGGTTATGGACCGATTTGAACCATGCTAAGTACAGTTGTTGGATGTCATAACAAAACACGTCATGCCAAATGTCAGCTAAATCAAATGGGAATTATGCCCTCTAGAGGCTCAAGGAGTAAAATAGGGAGATCGGTTTATATGGGAGCTGTATCAGGCTATAGACCGATTCGGACCATATTTAAAACGTAAACTGAAGGTTATGGGAAAAGCCGTTATTCCAAATTTCAGCCTAATTGGATAATAATTACGCCTTCTAGAGGCTCAAGAATCAAGATCCCAGATCGGTTTATATGACAGCTATATCAGGTTATAAACCGATTTGAACCTAACTTAGCACAGTTGTTAAAAGTCATAGCGAAACACGTCGTGCAAAATTTCAGCCAAATCGAATAGGAATTGCGCTCTCTAGTGGCTCAAGAAGTCAAGACCCAATATCGATTTATATGACACCTATATCAGGTTATGGACCGATTTGAACCATAGTAGGCACAGTTGTTGGATATCATAGCAAAACACGTCGTTCATTCCAATCGGATAAGAATTGCGCCCTCTAGTGGCTCAAGAAGTCAAGACCCAAGATCGGTTTATATGGCAGCTATATCAAAACATGAACCGATATGGCCCATTTACAATACCAACCAACCTACACTAATAAGAAGTATTTGTGCAAAATTTCAAGTGGCTAGCTTTACTCCTTCGAAAGTTAGCGTGCTTTCGACAGACAGACGGACGGACAGACGGACGGACTTGGCTATATCGACATAAAATGTCACGACGATCAAAAATATATATACTTTATGGGGTCTCAGGCGAATATTTCGAGTAGTTACAAACAGAATGACAAAATTAGTATACCCCCATCCTATGGTGGAGGGTATAAAATATGCCGGTGCCAAATTCGAATACGATCGGATGAAAATTGCGACCTGTACTATGTACTTAAATTTACATGGACAGACAGATAGACATACAGATGAACACATAGAGACTTATAAACACACATGGACAGACAGACAGACTCATGGACACACAGGCAGACACATGGGCAGACAGAGGGACATACTAACGGACAGTTAGACAGACGATGGACAGGCATCCTTTTAGACAAATGCACTTAATTATAATACCCTGTATCACAGTTTTGATGTAGGGTATAATAACTAAAAGCGTTCTATGTTAGGTCGGGCCGAATCTGCTAAACCCTCCACCATGGAGCTATATCAGGTTGTGAACAGTGTTGCCGTTTTTGGTAGGTTTCTACTCTTGGTAGGTTGGTAGGCTGACCTCATTATTTGATAGGTTTTTCCAAACATAAACTTTATTACTAAAAACATTACCACAGATAACTCAAATTTATTTCAACTCCTGTCGTTTCCGCGTCTTCGTTATGAGGAAACCATTGATGTCGAGGAGTAAAATACTTTTACTATTTCAAATCTCATGAAAAACGCGAAGGTTCTGATATTGACTGTAACTGCTATGAGTGTTAAGAAATTTTAAATTCCGGGTAGAAAATGTGTTTTTTGAGGGTTAAATGCCTTTAACCCGAAAAAAGGTCCATATGGCAGCTGCATATAAATATGGTCAAATCTGGTCCAGATGTTGAGGGGTCACTGTAACTGGGAAAATGGATAGTAGACCGCATTTCTGGGTAATGGCGCATTACGCTTTATCCAAACTCGCGGATTTTAAAAAGGTGGTCTCAGGTAAACAACTGAAAACAGCCAGCCAATTTAACATTATTCTGATGACAGTTCTTTGTTTATATTCACAGCAAACCACTCATTTTTTTGCACGTTCTCTTTCTCTCATATTACGGGCACACGTACACACACATGAGCGTAAATTTCTTTGGCTGTGTTGAGAACAATGTCGGTTCAGTAAATCAGCTTGATGGAGAGATCGATATAAAGAAAGCTATATCAAAATAAAGGCCATCATTGAACTAAAGGCTGTAGAGTGTTTCAACAAACAAATGGACGGACATATAGAGATCGTCTAGAATGTGACAACCATCATATTTGCTCGCCGAGGTCCATTAAAATTGGTTCCGAAGTGGATATAGGTCCCACATTGTACTTATAGGGTAGGTGTAGGGTATAATACAGTCGGCACCGCCCGACTTTTGCTCTTCCATACTGGTTTTCCAGATATCTTGGGTATAAACACATTTTCCAAACAATTTTTGATGATCTCGTATTCATTGTGTTTAAACCTGACCTGATCTCATAAAATCGGGTTTTAGATATATATAGCCGCTATATAGACCGATCTCCAGACTTAAAGTCTTGAGGCAATAAATTGGTAATTTTTCATCCGATTTCGATCAAATTTGGCACAGTGAGTTCTGGTAGACCCCTACCCATTTCTGTGCAGTGTGATTCAGATAGGACTTGGATATAGCTGCCCTGTAGACCGATCGCCCAATCTCCCACTATAGGGTATTAAGGCCATAAAAGATCAATTTTTACCCGAATTCAATGAAATTTGGCACAGTGTGTTCTGGTAGACTTCTATGCATTACTGCCAAATGTGGTCCTGATCGGACAATATTTGGATATATCTCCCGATATAGAGTATTGAGCCCTTAAAAGGGACATTTTTCATTCGATTTTAATGAAATTTGAAACAGTAAGTTTTGAAAGATATTTGGAAGAAATCCCTCAACACTCATGCCAGTTAAAGTCAACATCGGAACATTCACCCTTTTTCCTGAAATTTGTTGTAGTGAGAACCCTAGTAACAGTATTTGGCGCTTCGACATTCATGGTTTTATTTTGCACTCTTACGAATACACAGAAATGACAAAAAGTGAAATAACTTTAAGTCATCCCCGGCGTTTTATTTAAACCTAGCAAAAATTGAGATCAGCCTTCCAACCTGCCAAGAGAATAAGAATCTACCAATTTTTGTAGGATCCTACCAAAAACGGCAACACTGCCCACGCTATCACCATTTTCCTTGGTAGTAGAGAATGTTTTGGTTACCGAAAGCGCAAAATATCTGGATTTTTTGCCAAGCAGAAAATTTTGCTTAGTGGCAAATGGGAAGAAATTGAAGGGTAAACGTTTTCGTGTTTGCAAAAAAAAATCTCTCTATGTATATATATTGGGTTGCCCAAAAAGTAATTGATTTTTCGGCGTTGACAAATTATTTCACAGCTTGTGACTCTGTAATTGCATTCTTTCTTCTGTCAGTTATCAGCTGTTACTTTTAGCTTGCTTTAGAAAACAAGTGTTAAAAAAAGTATATTTGATTAAAGTTCATTCTAAGTTTTATTAAAAATGCATTTACTTTCTTTTAAAAAATCCGCAATTACTTTTTGGGCAACCGATTATATATATCGTCCGGTGTTCACTTCTAGAGCCTTAGCAAGAGCCATAACCAACCGATCTTCTCAAAAGTTTGCATAACGCTTTCCTCTACGACTGCCAAAATATGGTGTTTTTTTGAAAATCTCTTCCGATTTGGATATAACTCTCACAAATATGATCGTCCCAACGGGACTAATATTGCAATAATATGGTAATTTGTTATTCGATCCTTATGAAATTAGGCGCGAAAGATTTTCTTGGGATTCTGGGGAGTTTCTTTGAAATCCGAAAAGATTTAGATATAGCTACCGTTTGAATGTTTCTCCCGATTTTCACTTCTGGAGCCTGGAGGGCATTTATCAACCCAACTTTTTCAAATTTTTCACAATGTCTTCTTCTATGACTTTCACAGTGCTCACATTATTTGGTCGAAATCGATTTAGATTGACAAAAAATTATGAAACTCCTTCTTCTTATAAAGCGGCAAACTTTAATTTGTTATCTCAAAAAATTTCCCACCAACTTTCACTTTAATCTTCTAATGCCCACAAAATTTAAAAACAAATGGGTCGGTCAGGCACATATAAATTGCTTCTAAATTGAGAATTTATACATTTAACCCAATAATTTCTTACTTTAAGCTTAAAAGTCACATTTTGTTTCCTTTTTTTTTTCCTTTGTAAACCATAACTCTATCACTGGTGGCCTTCGACCAGGTTTCTATGGTCGTCCCCCAACAATTTGTTAGGTTTTAATTAAAAACACAACGCTCGCACTCGAAATCCCACCTAATTTGTTTTACACTCTAACACCGACAAAACACATGTATCTTTTTGTCACCAAACACAAAAAAAAACGACAACGAAACGAGGATGGACAAAAGACGCCAAACAATTTTGGAAAGGGTGAATAAAATCAAGTAAAAGCGTGATAAGTTCGGCCGGGCCGAATCTAATATACCCTTGGCAATGTATTGCATTTTTCAAGTTCCTTGCCCGGCATCTCTTTATAAGAAAACAAAGCATATTGCATAAAAATTGTCATGCTATTGGAGCTATATAAGGAAATGATTGAAGAAAATAATAGAAGTCATTGTGGATAATTTCTCAAGAATTAATCTAGAGATCGGTTTATATAGGAGCTATATCAGGTTATGAACCGATTCCGACCCTATTTGGCACGTAAAATTAAGGTCGTAAGAGAAGTTGTTGTGCAGCCCTAAATCGAGAGATCGGTCTATATTGCAGCTATATTCAAATCTGGACCAATCTGAGCCAAATTAAAGAGAAATGTCGAGGGGCATAACATAACTCACTGTCCCAAATTTCTGCAAAATCGGACAATGCGCCTTTTATGGGCCCAAGGACTTAAATCGAGAGAACTGTCTATAAGTCAGCTACATCTAAATCTGGACCGATCTGAGCCAAATTGCAGAAGGACGTCGTCTAACACAATTCAATGTCCCCGATTTCAGCAAAATCGGATAATAAATGTTGTTTTTATGGGCCTTAGACCTTAAAAAGGCGGATCGGTCTATATGGGGGCTATATCAAGCTATAGTCCGATATAGCCCATCTTCAAACTTAACCTGCCCGTGAACAAAAAAAAGAATTTTTACAAAGCTTCAGCTTAATATCTCTATTTTTAAAGACTCTAGCGTGATTTCAACAGACAGATGGAAGGACATGGCTAGATCGACTTAGATATTTACGACGATCAAGAATATACAATATATATTTTATAGGGTCGGAAATGGATATTTCAATGTGTTGTATGTTCGATGTGTCGGAATGACAAAATGAATATACCCCCATACATCGGTGGTAGGTATAAGAAAGGCTGATCGTAATCATGTTTGGTTCAGGTGCCGAGAAACATTATAGAAATAACAATACTAAAACGGATTATAAATGCGTATTTTATGTGCTTCAGAGCCAAAATCGACAGCTCGGTCTATATAGTAGCTATAGCGAAATATTGTCTCATCTAGACCATCTCCGGCTCAGATAACAGGAGGCATATACCAACTCACTGTTCTAAATCACAGTGAAATCGGGTAAAAAATTCTTCTTATATGTGCTTAAGACCCTAAATCGGCAGACCGGTTTATGTGTCGGATATTCGGGTCAGATTCCAGAACAACTTTCTGTTTCAAAGTTCACCCAAACCGGATAACAAGTTTTCGTCTGGGTCTAATTCGGTTTAGATATTGGCGGGCCCTATAAAACTCACTGCCATAAATTTCTCCGAAATAAAGTTATAAATGCGCCTGTTATGGACATAATACCCTAAAAAGGCAGATCGGTCTATATGGCAGCTATATTTTATAATGACCCGATATGAACCATATTCGGGTCGAATATTGATGAACCTTATTAAGCTTACTTGAAGGCCACCAGAGCGCAGAGGTTAGCATGCCCGCCTATGACTCTCAGAAAGAAAATTTCAACGGTGTTTCTTCCCTCCTAATGCCGGCGACATTAGTGAAGTACTGTATCATTTGGTATAGCAGCCATGTAAAAATTTCTCAACAAGAGATGTCGCACTGCAAAACCAGTAAGGAAGGGCAAAAGGTGCCAAATGTATTATACCCTACACCTACCCTATAAGTACAATGTGGGAGCTTTATCCAATTCTGCACCGATTTTGATGGACCTCGGCGGATGTTTACAGATGAGTTATTACACAATCCGTATCAAATTTTGAGCAAACATGTTCAACCTGCAATAACAACGGTTGACAAATGATAACATTATTGCAAATTACCCAAAATCTGATGAACATATATATGGGAGCTATTTCTAATTCTGAACCGATTTCAAGCAACATCTCAGATAATGTGGTAGTCGTCGAGGAAAGCTCTGTGCAAAATTTTGGCAAGATTGGCCAAACATACCGCTCTTGCAGTGGCTCTTGGAGTGAAAATCTGGCGATATACATATATGACAGCTATATCGAAATCTGGGCCGATTTCTATGAAATTCACCACGATATCGAGAGTCTTAAGAAAATCCTTCCTGCAAAATTTCGAGAGAATTGTTGTTAACCAATGAGCACTTAATTGCAATATTTCTGAAAATCGGACAAACATATTGTACATATGGGAGCTATACCTAAATCTAAACCGATTTGGAGCAAACTTCTCAGATACTGTGGCAGTCGTCTAGTAAAACGTTTTGCGAAATTTTGGCAAAATTGGTCAATAAATGCGCTTGCTCTGACTCTTGAAATTAAAATCAGGCGATATATATATGACAGCTATATCTAAATCTGAACCAATTTCGAACAAACTGAATAGACAATGTGTTAATCGTCAAGGAAAGCGTTTTACGAGTTTTTGGAAATATTGGTCAATAAATGTACTTGATGTAGCTCTAAGAGTGCAAATCAGGCGATATTTATATATCAGAGCTATATCTAAATCTGAACCTATTTTCATGAAATTCACCAGTAATATCGAAAGTCATAAGAAAATCCTTCTTGCCAAATTTCGAAAATTAACAAATCACCATTTTATTGCATTATTACTTCAAATCGGATAAACATATATATAGGGGCTTTATCCAGATCTGAACCAATTTTTTCCAATTTCAATAGGCTTCGTCTCTAGGCTGAAAAACATGCCTGTACCAAATTTGAAGACGATTGGATGAAAACTACGATTTCTACGTTGTACACAAACGAACATAACGGACAGACAGACAGACATAGCTATATCGAATCAGAAAGTGATTCTGAGTCGATCTGTATACTTATTAATGGGTCTATCTCTCTTGCTTCTGGGTGTAACAAACAAATTCACTTAGTTATAATACCCTGTACCGCAGTAGTGGAGTAGGGTATAAATATGCCGTATGTGAACGGGTGAAGATATCTCCTCGTATATCCCCACAAATGAAGACCTAGCAGCCCGAACACTTTTGGAAATACCCAAGTGAGCAATTTTAGGAGCCTGCCAAAAGTTGCACACGATCTTGCTAATACCTCAGCTCTAACCGTTCTAAATTTCAAAAAGATATTTCTACCGTGTGTGAACGGACATGACATATTTGATACCATTTTTTTGGTTTTCTCCCACTGTGCGTCGTTCGGACTTGGCTTTTAAAAAGAAGGCCCTTTATCATTGAGCTTAAAAAAAAACATTCATTGATATGTTCCTTAATAAAATGTTCATGGGCAAATTTGCATTAAATCTTAATGTTCCGTATTTCAGCAAAATCGTGTAAAAAATGCAGCTACAACAGGCTTAAGACCCTAAATCAGCATATCGGCATATGGCACCAATATGTAAATATGGCCCTATATTTGCCATAATCGGGTCGGATATCGGGGCCCCATTTGCACTCACTGTCTTAAATTTCAGCGAAATTGGACAAGGAATGCGACACCAATGAGCTTAAGACTCTAAATCGCCAGATCGGTGTATATGACAGCTATATCCAAATGAAGTCCGATTTGGCCCATTAAAGAACTGCGTATAGAGAAAATTAAAATCTGTATAAAATTTCAACTCAATGCCCTAATTTTTAAAGACTACAGCGTGATTACAACTGACGTACAAACACACAGGCAGCGTTAGATCGTCTTATAATTCTACGACGATCCGAAATATATATACTTTGGAGGGTCGAAAACAAATACTTCGATGTGTTGCAAACGCAATGACTAACTGAATATACCCCCATATATAGAAAAACATCGCAGCTCTAATTTATATATATCATAGTTTATACTTAGTTTAGTTTGAAACTAAAGTGGATATATATGCACACAGAGACGACCAATTACAGAGTATAGCAAAACTCACACCAAAAATCCAATGTCACACTCTAAAGGACTAAGGACTACGGACAAAGTGTGTGTGTCTCATTTTTCATTGCAATGCACACATACAATTTACAGGCAACGAGAAAGTCATCATCATCATTTCATTGTAGGTGCTAACGAAGAGGCTTTTACACTGGTATGCACTCATATGCGGGCATATGTGTGTGTGTGTGTGTGTGTATGTATGAAAATAATACCTGTGTGTTTTCGCTCAACCACATAAAGTACTTTTACTTTATAACATAAAGGTCATGTAAAAGCCGTTAAGTGTTGTAAATTAAACAAAACCACACACTCTGCGAGTGAGTGTGTGCATGTGTGACTCATGGCCAAACTCACTCACACCTTCAGCCAACCACATATATTCGCACTTATTGCGACGCAAGGTTAACACCAATTACAATACTCCATCCTACTCGTTGTCGTACACAGCCAAAACAATGCAAAGTTGTTACTCCTGAATGAGTAGTAAGGATTGCCAAAAGGCAAAAAATTTGCACGTTTTTTTGCCTGTAAGGGTGAAGATCATTTTAATTTTACAGTTTTCGTTTGTATCTCATTCGAGACGAGCTCAATAAACGTAAAAATGTTTGCTATGGAAAAAGGAAACGAAGATCACCACACACACCAACCACTATGGGAAGCGTTTCGTCATTTGGTTAGAATATCAGCCAAATGACGAAACGCGTCCCATATTGTTTCGTGTGTATGGTGTGCTCTGGCTTTCCCCTTCCATTGCATATTCCAACCAAATAACGAAACGCGTCCCATAGTGGTTGTTGTTGGTTTAGCAGTTAGTTGTGTTTTATCTTTTGTCTGCTTGATTCTATTGAATGTCCAGACCATGGAACTCTGCGACTAAGATGGGGTGCGTCCAGAGGGAACTAGGTCTGAGTCGAGTGGGTCTGGCTGGGCAGTTAAACAGGTGACGTGTATTGTGCGGTCCCTGGTTACAATCGGGACATACATCTTGCGCGTCGGCATCAATCCTTGCTCTGTAGGAGTTGAGGCGGCTGCATCTGCCGGAACGTAATTGAGCCAGAACTACTCTGGTTTGTCGGGGGAGGTCAATTTCTTCAGGTGCAATGGTAGGCGATTGTTCTCCAAGGACTACATACAACCTGTAGCTATTTACCATATCGGCTACCGTGTTTGCATGAATATTGTCTAGACCAGCTTGATCTAGAGGTTCTCTAGATCATGTAGATCTACCTTAAGGCTTCTGGGCGGTGGATATCGATCCACAAGACGATGATTAGTATAGTCTCTGCAAAAACAGGCCTAAAGGTATTGCTCAGACAGAATGAAGTTATGTCTTCGCAGGATCTTTGTCTCCTGATGGAGGTGGTCCACATGAGAACTGAAGAGACAGCCCGTCGCAGTTCAGAGGGCGGCATTCTGACAGATCTGAATATAATTCCACTGCGTGTCACAGAGCTAATGAGACCACACTTATCACAGGCCGGCCAATTGCTTTGTACGTGGTCAACAAGGTTTATTTTTCGGCACCTCAAGTGCTGAAGGCAAGTGGCTTGTGGACCTTGTTTCTACTTTTGACTTTATCGCAAATTGCTGTGGCATGTGAGAAGAATATGTGAGAGCTATCAAGTGTGACGTGTATTTTGGGACACTTGATGGTCGAAATCATTTCTCCATCGTTCATCACAGTCAGCTCGGCATTCATCTCACTCGTATTTGTGGTGAACAATGTGGCTGAAGATTTGGTGGCAGATATCTTCAGATTTGTTGCAGCGAAATATGAGGCAAATTCGTTGAGGTAGACGTTCAACCTATCGCAGATGTTAACAATGGGTGGGGGCCGGATGCCATGATCGTACAATCGTCCGCATATGATACGATCTCTATGCCGTGCCGGAAATATCACCCCGCCTTAAGGAACTCCCTGATTCAATCTACGGTGTTTCGACTTCTTATCTCTAAAATCCACAATGACTGGCGACCTCACAGATAATTCGCGACCCAGCGTTTCAGGCCTGGTTAGAGGGACGTGTTTGCGATGTCCTCAAATAGTTTGGCATGGCTGACCGCATCGAATGCCATCGATAGATCCAGTGCCACGAGGGCCGTCCTATCATATGGCTGGGCTGATTGAAGTCACGGCAAATGTATGCGGTGATGGCATACAAACCAGTTGTTGTGCTATGCAGTCTCCGAAATGCATGTTGATATCTCGGCGAATGGAAATTCTCCTACGGGGCTCAGGAGGTGTAATGCCTCAAACGTCTTTGCTACTGATGAGAGAAGGGAGATCGGTCTGTACGACTCCCCCAAACTCGGGTCCTTTCCAGGTTTGAGTAGCTGGATCACTCTGCCCATTTTCCAGACATCGGGAACTATAAAAGTATTCAAAGACATGTTGAGGACAATAGTAAGGTACTCAACTCCAGGTAAATCCAGATTCTTCAGCATCCGTGTAGAGATTCCGTCGGGGCCCAACGCCTTGGATGATTTGACGCCACGGATGACATTCGTAACATCGTCCACGATAAATTGCGATAGTTGTCCATCGGCTCGGAGACCACGGATACGGCGAATGGCTCTCCTCCATGCCCTGTCACTCTCGGGATGCACAATTAATTGACGGTTGAAGAACCGTGTGCATATCTTTAGTTATGGTTACGTCGAAAAAAGTGACTGAGGTCCTGTCATCCCGTCTACCGGGGTTCGAGAGTGACTTAACAGTAGACCACAACTTGCCTAAACCGGTGCCTAAGTTGGATTGCTCCAAGTGTTCCAGCCACAAATTCCGCCAATGTTCGTTGACTTACTTACCATTATATTCTCCATTAATGCAAACTGGTTCATATGTTTTACGAAGAATCTTTCTCTCAAGTACTCCAAGCACTGCCTCATAATAATCTTCTCCAACAGGATATTAAAGCGATCACACGATAGGCTGCCTCCTTGTCTAAAACGTCGTTTCTTTCCTATTCAGTAAGTGTCATCCTGCAGAGTATTATAAGTTTTGCATGTTCGTTGACTACCCTGGGGTTAGTGGGGTTCGTACAACGAATCCCATAACGCTCGTCTGCGAGAATCACTGTCTGCGCCGGGAAATTGGGCTCCACTTGGGGTATTCGACCCGTTGGTATAAAGCGAGCGGCTGTGTGAATGCTGTGTTAATGATGTCTCGGATTTTCTTTTCACCAACTATCACTTCCGAGGGGGGTGTCAGTTCATTGAAGCGGGGGTTGGTGTACTCTCTGAAGGTCTAATCGGCCTTTTTCTGATTGATAAACGTCCGGCGTTCAGAGGTAATGAAGTCGGGTCGTCGGTCGATGGTGAGAATCATGGGGTGGTGGTCTGACCCCAAAGAAATGACGACTTGCCAGGATACGTCACTCAGGAGACCAGGGGATGCAATGCAAATGACTGAATAGTGGTTGGTGTGTGTGGTGATATCTGGCTTTCCTTTCCCATTGCAAAACAAGTAAATTGGCGTTAAGTTCGGCTGGACCGAACTTTGGATACCCACCACCTCGGGTATATATGTAAACCCCCATTCGTCAAAATCCGGTGAAAAATTTATACCTTACGCTCTATAGCAGCTATATCGAAATATATTCCGATTTGGACCAAATACTAATAAGTACAAGTCACTGTTCAATTGTGTAAAACAAAATATTGGTCTTTTTAGTAGCTAAATCTAAAAATAAACCGATCTGAACCATATACAACACGGATGTCGAGAAGCCTAACATAAGTCACGGTGTCAAATTTCAATGAAATCGGATTATAAATGCCCATTTTATCGGGCCAAAACTTTAAATCAAGATATCTGTCCACATGGCAGCTACATCCAAATCTGCACCGATTTGGTCCAAGTTTCAAAAAAATTTCAAAGAGCCTAAAACAACGCACTGTCCCAAATTTCGGCGAAATCGGATAATAAATGAGCGTTTGATGGGTCCTAAACCTTTAATCGAGAGATTGGTCCATATGGCAGCTATATCTAAAACTAGACCGATCTGAGCTGAATTGAAGAAGATTATCGGAGGGCTTAAAACAACTCACTGTCACAAATTTCGGCGACATTGAACAATAAATGTGCTTTTTATGGGCCCTAAACCTTAAATCGAGAGATCGGTCTATATGGCAGCTATATCCGAATCTGGACCGATCTATACCATATTGAAGAAGGATGTCGAAGGGCCTAACACAACTTAATGTCCCAAAATTCATTAAAATCGCATAATAAATGTGGGTTTTATGGGCCTAAGACCCTAAATCGGCGGATCGGTCTATATGGCGGCTATATCCAAATATGTACCGATCTGGGCCAAATTGACGAAGGATGTCGAGGGGTCTAACACAACTCACTGTCCCAAATTTCAGCAAAATCGGATAATAAATGTGGATTTTATGGGCCCAAGACCCTAAATCGGTAGATCGGTCTACATGGGGGCTATATCGAGATAAAATCCGATAGAGCCCATCTTCGAACTGAACCTGCTTATGAACAACAAGTAAAAAGGCGTTAAGTTCGGCCGGGCCGAACTTTGGATACCCACCACCTTGGGTATATATGTAAACCTCCTTTCATCAAAATTCGGTGAAAATTTCATACCTTATGTCCCATATCAGTTATATCAAATTATGTTCCGATTTGGACCAAATACTAATAAGTACACTAGCAATATCTAAAAATAAACCGATCTGAACCATATACAACACGGATGTCGAAAAGCCTAACATAAGTCATTGTGTCAAATTTCAGTGAAATCGGATTATAAATGCGCCTTTTATGGGGCCAAGACTTTTAATCGAGATATTGTTTTACATGGCAGCTATATCCAAATCGTGTTGCATAAAAGTGTCGAAGAGCCTAACACAAAGCACTGTCCCAAATTTCGGACAATAAATGACTCTTTTATGGGCCTAAAACCTTAGATCGAGAGATCGGTCTATATGACAGCTATATTGAAATATGAACCGATCTGGATCAAATTGAAGAAGGACGTCGAAGAGCCTTACCAAACTCACTGTCTCAAATTTCAGCGATATCGGACAATAAATGCGTTTTTTATGGCCCCAAAACCTAAAATCTAGATATTGGTCTATATGGCAGCTATATCCAAATCTGGACCGATCTGTGCGATATTGCAGAAGTATGTCAAGGGGCTTAACTTAACTCACTGTCTTAAATTTCGGCGACATCGGACAATAAATGAGCATTTTATGGGCCCAAAACAATAAATCAAGAAATCGGTCTATATGGCAGCTGTATCCAAATCTGAACCGATCTGGATCAAATTGAAGAAAGATGTCGAAGGGCCTAACACAACTCACTGTCCCAAATTTCAGCAAAATCGGACAATAAATGTGGCTTTTATGGACCTAACACCATAAATCGGAGGATCGGTCTGTATGGCAGCTATATCCAAATCTGAACCAATCTGAGCCAAATTAACGTAGGATTTCGATGGGCCTTACACAATTCACTGTCCCAAATTTCAGCGAAATCGAATAATAAATGTGGCTTTTATGGGCCTAAGACCCAAAATCGGAGGATCGGTCTATATGGGAGCTATATCCAAATCTTAACCGATCTGGGCCAAATTAACAGAAGAAGTCGAGAAGCCTAACACAACTCATTGTCCCAAATTTCAGCAAAATGGGATAATAAATGTGGCTTTTATGGGCCTAAGACTCTAAATCGGAGGATCGGTCTATATGGGGGCTATATCAAGATATAGTCCGATATAGCCCATCTTCGAACTTAACCTGCTTATGGACAAAAAAAGAATCTGTGCAAAATTTCAGCTCAATATCTCTATTTTTAAAGGCTGTAGCCTGATTTCAACAGACAGACGGACGGACATGTCTAGATCGTCTTAGATTTTCACGCTGATCAAGAATGTATATACTTTATAAGGTCGGAAATGGATATTTCGATGTGTTGCAAACGGAATGACAAAATGAATATACCCCCATCCTTCGGTGGTGGGTATAAAAAGATAATCTGTGCAGAGTTTCAGCTCAATATCTCTATTTTTAAAGACAGTAGCGTAACGGACACACGGACGGAAAGACGGACAGATAGACACATAGACAGACGGACAGACAGACAGATGGACAGACAGACGGACAGACAGACAGACAGACGAACAGACGGACAGACAGACAGACAGACGGACAGGCAGACGGACAGACGAACGGACAGACAGACGGACAGACTGGCAGACGGACAGACAGACAGACAGACAGACAGACAGACAGACAGACAGACAGACAGACAGACAGACAGACGGACAGACAGACAGACAGACAGACAGACAGACGGACAGACAGATGGACAGACAGACGGACAGACAGACAGACGGGCATGGCTAGATTATTTTCGATTCAAGAATATTTATTTCGATGTGAAAATCGATATTTCGATTTGTTGCAAACGGAATGACAAAATGAATATACCCCCATCCTTCGGAGGTGGGTATAAAAATTTCCGATCGTTGAGCTCGTCTCGAAAGAGATACAAACAATTTTGCCGCCAAAAGGTAGTTCTCGTTGTAGTATTTTTTCAAGCAGTGTTCTTGTCAATAACTAGAGTAATGGAGCTAAGCGTTGCCATGGCATTGTCAGCATACGTTGATTGAACGATACATGTCCGTACTTTAAAATGTCTTTCGAAAGCATGCCCTCTTTCCAAAGGTGCTTAGCTGCTCCAACTTTTGCACTTTCGCTTCATATTCATTGTCCGATTATGACGCTGAACACCTGGGTTCGAGTCTTGGTGAGAATATTAGAAAAAAATTTCAGCAGTGGTTATCCTCTACCAATGCTGGCGACATTTGTGAGTCATTATACCGGAGAAGTTTGACCCTGGAATTTCTTAATAAAATGTTCACAGACAAATTTGCAATACTTCATATTACCATGGGTTGGTACAGATAGTAAATTTGCAAATTTGCTACCAATTAACAAGAATCTTCTACAGCGCCTTTCAAACTTCAGAAGCTTAAAATTTTACCCGATTTGATTAAAATTTGGAGTATGAAATACACGTTTAACCTCCAATGCTTATAACGATTTGACCAATAAACTAAAATGACTTCTTGGGGACCTAAACAAATAACTGACCGACTTGAATTCTTCCAAAAAAAATCTGCTTGTGTGCCTTAAAAGAATCCTTTAAAACAGCAGCCTAAGGTGCGTCGAGAGACCACATAGCGCATTTATACTTGTTTCTCCTTTTTTTTGCTAGGATTTAGGCTAAGACTAATGTAGTCATGAGCCGCAAAACATTAAAGTGGCAACCCTTTCTGCTATGTATTGTAGAATGTATGCATTTTGTTCATCCCATACATCTCAGCATGCTATTTCATACTCTTGCACTGTCACACTGCTACAGCAACTGCCTTGGCTAATGTTAGTGGCAATGAGACACTGCTTGAAAGTGTTCAGTGGGTGCCAAAGTGCACAAGTGTCTCTATGTGTGTGTGTGTGTGTGTGTTTGCTCTGGTATGAGTGAGTGCAAGTGTATAATTAAAATATTATGTGAGTGTGTTAATTAAGTGTCATCCTTTTATTAATGTTTATTTGCGCATTTGGCTTTTAATTAAATATTTATTTCAACGCAATATGATTCTTGAACTATGCCAAAGTGAGACAGAGAGCTTTGGCAAGAGCCGACCTGCTGCACTGCAGTAACCACATGTGTAAGCAACAATCACAGGTGCATGTAAATTACATAGGTAGGCATTAAATGGTAAAGGTCACCGAGATTTCAGAGAAAGTATTTTAAAATGAAACCATGCATGCATCAGGTTATGGCTATAAAAGAAACTGCACAACAATTAAAATTTTTATTAAAGGTCACAACTGACGTCATACATTTAAAAGATCACTTCGACAAGACATTTAAAGTGTTTAAAAAGAAACTTCAATGTGCGCCTTGCTATAAAAAACACGTCAAACTTTCTGTTGGGCAGAACAGTGGATAATCGCCAACACGTATACATATAAAGGGTGATTTTTTTGAGGTTAGGATTTTCATGCATTAGTATTTGACAGATCACGTGGGATTTCAGACATGGTGTCAAAGAGAAAGATGCTCAGTATGCTTTGACATTTCATCATGAATAGACTTACTAACGAGCAACGCTTGCAAATCATTGAATTTTATTACCAAAATCAGTGTTCGGTTCGAAATGTGTTCATTCACCGTAACGTTGCGTCCAACAGCATCTTTGAAAAAATACGGTCCAATGATTCCACCAGCGTACAAACCACACCAAACAGTGCATTTTTCGGGATGCATGGGCAGTTTTTGAACGGCTTCTGGTTGCTCTTCACTCCAAATGCGGCAATTTTGCTTATTAACGTAGCCATTCAACCAGAAATGAGCCTCATCGCTGAACAAAATTTGTCGATTCACTGAAAATGATTTCACTGAAAATGATTCACTGAAAATGATTTGCAAGCGTTGCTCGTTAGTAAGTCTATTCATGACGAAATGTCAAAGCATACTGAGCATCTTTCTCTTTGACACCATGTCTGAAATCCCACGTGATCTGTCAAATACTAATGCATGAAAATCCTAACCTCAAAAAAATCACCCTTTATATTCTCAAACTTCGTAGAAACCAGACAAAAAATTTATCATTAATGATCCCAAAAAGTCTATTCGCGAAATCGGTCTATAGCTATGTATATATAGACCCATTTCCCATCACGGTCAAATTAGGTCCATATCCGGCGTGGATATCGAGGGATCATAAACAAATTCCCGTTTATCAAATTTCGATGATATCGGATGATAAATACGCGTTTTATGGGCCAAGGACCTTAAAAATGAAGATCGGTCTTTATGACAGCTTTAAAGCGAGAGATTGGTGAATGATGGACAAATCCAATTCTGGTCCTATGTGGACTATGCTCGGCAGGGACATCGAAGAGTTTAAAGCACTACACTAAAGCCAATTTCAGCGAAATCGGTGAGAGAATACTCCCCTTTATGGCAGTTTTACCGAAATATGGTCGACCCTGAACCATAATTCTCACGAAGTCGATGTGCCTAACAATCTTACTTTTCCAAGTTTTCAGCTAATAGCCTCCAAACTTGGGGATTTTGGAAAACAAGCAACGGTTCTGATTGGTTTTGATTTAACAAAATCCTGGATTATCTTCATGTGAACACAAACCTCCACGCGGTGTCACCAGGGTAGCAACCCTTAACACCCGTTAAAGACCCGAGCGCACATTGATGGGACTTCAAAGTCCCATGTTCGGGCTGTTAAAAGCAAATTTATTGTCTAATTGTCAAAATTTTTAATTGCTAAAAATAACTCAATTATCCCTCAAAACACGTGCTTTTATGTGCAAGATTTTTATACTCTCCAAGAAATTCGACAAACAACGGTTTTCTTAGATTTCCCCCAGGACTGGTCCTTTATTATACCCCCCACCAAAGGATGGGGGTATATTCATTTTCACATTCTGTTTGCAACACATCGAAATATCCATTTCCGACCCTATAAAGTATATATATTTTTGATCAGAGTTAAAATCTAAGACGACCTAGCCATTTCCGTTCGTCTGTCTGTTGAAATCACGCTACAGTCTTTAACAAGTAAAAAGGTGTTAAGTTCGGCCGGGCCGAACTTTGGATACCCACCACCTCGGGCATATATGTAAACCACCTTTCGTCAAATCCGGGGGAAAATGCTATATCGAAATATGTTCCGATTTGGACCAAATACTAATAAATACAAGTCATTGTTCAATCGTGTATAACAAAATATTGGCGTTTTTAGTAGCTATATCTAAAAATAAACCGATCTGAACCATAAACGACACGGATGTCGAATAGCCTAACATACGTCACTGTGTCAAATTTCTGTGAAATCGGATTATAAATGCGCCTTTTATTGGGCCAAGGCTTTTCATCAAGATATTGGTCTATATGGCAGCTATATCCAAATCTGGACCGATTTCGACCAAGTTGCAGATAAATGTCGAAGAGCCTAACAGAACTCACTGTCACAAATTTCGGCGACATCGGACAATAAATGTATCTTTTATGGGCTCAAAACCTTAAATCGAGAGATCGGTCTAAATGGCAGCTATATCCAAATCTAAACCGATCTGAGCCAAATTGACGAAGGATGTCGAAGGGCCTAAGACAACTCATTTTCCTGAATTTCAGCAAAATGGGATAATAAATGTGGCTTTTATGGGCCTAAGACCCAAAATCAGATAATCGGTCTATATGGCAGCTATATCCAAATCTGAACCGATCCGAGCCAAAGTAACGAAGGATGTCGAAGGACCTAAGATGACTCACTGTCCCAAATTTCAGCAAAATCGGATAATAAATGTGGCTTTTATGGGCCTAAGACCCTAAATCGGAGGATCGGTCTATATGGCAGCTATATCCAAATCTGGACCGATCTGAGCCAAATTGACGGAGGATGTTGGGGGGCCTAACATAACTCACTGTCTTAAATCTCAGCAAAATCGAATAATAAATGTGGCTTTTATTGGCCTAAGACCCTAAATCGGTGGATCGGTCTATATGGGGGCTATATCAAGATATAGTCCGATATAGCCCATATTCGAACTTAACCTGCTTATGGACAAAAAAAGAATCTATGCAAAATTTCAGCTCAATATCTCTATTTTTAAAGACTGTAGCGTGATTTCAACAGATAGACGGACAGACGGACGGACATGTCTAGATCGTCTTAGATTTTTACGCTGATCAAGATTATATATACTTTATAGGGTCGGAAATGGATATTTCGATGTGTTGCAAACGGAATGACAAAATGAATATACCCCCATCCTTCGGTGGTGGGTATAAAAATAGAGATATTGAGTTGAAACTTTGCACAGATTCTTTTTTATACCCACCACCGAAGGATGGGGGTATATTCATTTTGTCATTCCGTTTGCAATACATCGAAATAACCATTTCCGACCTTATAAAGTATATATATTCTTGATCAGCGTAAAAATCTAAGACGATCTAGCCATGTCCGTCCATCTGTCTGTTGAAATCACGCTACAGTCTTTAAAAATGGAGATATTGAGTTGAAACTTTGCACAGATTCTTTTTTTGTCCATAAGCAGGTTAAGTTCGAAGATGGTCTAAACCGGACTATATCTTGATATAGCCCCC
>NC_081555.1:146621516-146806466 GCF_963082655.1 Stomoxys calcitrans | reverse complement strand
CTAAATCTGAGGATCGGTCCATATGACAGCTATATCCAAATCTGGACCGATCTGGGCCCAATTGACGAAGAATGTCGAAGGGCCTAACAATTGGAGTGCAAAGGTCCCCGAGACACTTGGCCTCTTATTTTAACCCATTAACGGCTGACCTTCGATTCGAAATGAATCGTCATAAGAGAAACCTTTGTGCCAAGTTTCTTAAATATCGTTTAATAAATCATCAAATTATTGCATTAAATAAATAAAATCGGACGAACATATATATGGGAGCTAAGTCTGGAGAGACGAAATGGACGAAAATCGGTACATATTTTGGAAATCGTAGAAAAAAAATTCGTGCAAAATTTTGAAAATATTGGTTTTTAAAAGCACTTGCACAGGCTCTAAAACGCAAAATCGAAGAAAACATATATCCATATAAAGGATGATTTTTTAAGAGCTATAGGAAAGTTCTTCAGAAAAAACACATAAGATTCAGAAAAAAGCATGAAATCTTCATTTGAATCGATTGTACGGTCCATATGTTTGAACATTATTTCATGCAAGTATTGACCGTGACTGGGCCTCAAAAATATCATCCACTAAGTCCAATTTTCTCACGAAAGAATGCTTCAATGTTGTCTTCCTTGCAATGCTTCTGACTGATCTTCACTCCAAAATCGACTATTCTATTTATTTACTTATTTATGGCAACTACATCCAACTCTAGACCGATTTCTGTCAAACTCAGCAGCAAAATCGAGAGCAATCAAAAAAATGGTCCGTGCCAAATTTCGTACGAATCATTTTACAAATGACCACAATTTTGAAATATTATTCCAGATCGGACGAACATTTATGAATATGGGTGCTACATTAAAATCCTAACCGTCAATGTCAATTGGCTTCGGTTCCAAGCCAAAAAAAAAAAAACAAGTCAAAGCGTGCTAAGTTCGGCCGGACCGAATCTAATATACCCTCCACCATGGATCGCATTTGTCAAGTTCTTTGCGCGGTATCTCTGTTGTGCTGTTTCAGGCTATAGACCGATGCTGTTTCAGGCTACAGACCGATTAAGACCATATTTGACACGCATTTTGAAGGCCATGGGAGAAACCGTTATAGTTTAAGGCAAATCGGATAATAATTGCCACCTCTAGAGGCTCAAGAAGTCAAGATACCAGAGCCGTTTATATGACAGCTATATCAGGTTATGGACCGATTTGAACCATGCTAAGTACAGTTGTTGGATGTCATAACAAAACACGTCATGCCAAATGTCAGCTAAATCAAATGGGAATTATGCCCTCTAGAGGCTCAAGGAGTAAAATAGGGAGATCGGTTTATATGGGAGCTGTATCAGGCTATAGACCGATTCGGACCATATTTAAAACGTAAACTGAAGGTTATGGGAAAAGCCGTTATTCCAAATTTCAGCCTAATTGGATAATAATTACGCCTTCTAGAGGCTCAAGAATCAAGATCCCAGATCGGTTTATATGACAGCTATATCAGGTTATAAACCGATTTGAACCTAACTTAGCACAGTTGTTAAAAGTCATAGCGAAACACGTCGTGCAAAATTTCAGCCAAATCGAATAGGAATTGCGCTCTCTAGTGGCTCAAGAAGTCAAGACCCAATATCGATTTATATGACACCTATATCAGGTTATGGACCGATTTGAACCATAGTAGGCACAGTTGTTGGATATCATAGCAAAACACGTCGTTCATTCCAATCGGATAAGAATTGCGCCCTCTAGTGGCTCAAGAAGTCAAGACCCAAGATCGGTTTATATGGCAGCTATATCAAAACATGAACCGATATGGCCCATTTACAATACCAACCAACCTACACTAATAAGAAGTATTTGTGCAAAATTTCAAGTGGCTAGCTTTACTCCTTCGAAAGTTAGCGTGCTTTCGACAGACAGACGGACGGACGGTCAGACGGACAGACGGACGGACTTGGCTATATCGACATAAAATGTCACGACGATCAAAAATATATATACTTTATGGGGTCTCAGGCGAATATTTCGAGTAGTTACAAACAGAATGACAAAATTAGTATACCCCCATCCTATGGTGGAGGGTATAAAATATGCCGGTGCCAAATTCGAATACGATCGGATGAAAATTGCGACCTGTACTATGTACTTAAATTTACATGGACAGACAGATAGACATACAGATGAACACATAGAGACTTATAAACACACATGGACAGACAGACAGACTCATGGACACACAGGCAGACACATGGGCAGACAGAGGGACATACTAACGGACAGTTAGACAGACGATGGACAGGCATCCTTTTAGACAAATGCACTTAATTATAATACCCTGTATCACAGTTTTGATGTAGGGTATAATAACTAAAAGCGTTCTATGTTAGGTCGGGCCGAATCTGCTAAACCCTCCACCATGGAGCTATATCAGGTTGTGAACAGTGTTGCCGTTTTTGGTAGGTTTCTACTCTTGGTAGGTTGGTAGGCTGACCTCATTATTTGATAGGTTTTTCCAAACATAAACTTTATTACTAAAAACATTACCACAGATAACTCAAATTTATTTCAACTCCTGTCGTTTCCGCGTCTTCGTTATGAGGAAACCATTGATGTCGAGGAGTAAAATACTTTTACTATTTCAAATCTCATGAAAAACGCGAAGGTTCTGATATTGACTGTAACTGCTATGAGTGTTAAGAAATTTTAAATTCCGGGTAGAAAATGTGTTTTTTGAGGGTTAAATGCCTTTAACCCGAAAAAAGGTCCATATGGCAGCTGCATATAAATATGGTCAAATCTGGTCCAGATGTTGAGGGGTCACTGTAACTGGGAAAATGGATAGTAGACCGCATTTCTGGGTAATGGCGCATTACGCTTTATCCAAACTCGCGGATTTTAAAAAGGTGGTCTCAGGTAAACAACTGAAAACAGCCAGCCAATTTAACATTATTCTGATGACAGTTCTTTGTTTATATTCACAGCAAACCACTCATTTTTTTGCACGTTCTCTTTCTCTCATATTACGGGCACACGTACACACACATGAGCGTAAATTTCTTTGGCTGTGTTGAGAACAATGTCGGTTCAGTAAATCAGCTTGATGGAGAGATCGATATAAAGAAAGCTATATCAAAATAAAGGCCATCATTGAACTAAAGGCTGTAGAGTGTTTCAACAAACAAATGGACGGACATATAGAGATCGTCTAGAATGTGACAACCATCATATTTGCTCGCCGAGGTCCATTAAAATTGGTTCCGAAGTGGATATAGGTCCCACATTGTACTTATAGGGTAGGTGTAGGGTATAATACAGTCGGCACCGCCCGACTTTTGCTCTTCCATACTGGTTTTCCAGATATCTTGGGTATAAACACATTTTCCAAACAATTTTTGATGATCTCGTATTCATTGTGTTTAAACCTGACCTGATCTCATAAAATCGGGTTTTAGATATATATAGCCGCTATATAGACCGATCTCCAGACTTAAAGTCTTGAGGCAATAAATTGGTAATTTTTCATCCGATTTCGATCAAATTTGGCACAGTGAGTTCTGGTAGACCCCTACCCATTTCTGTGCAGTGTGATTCAGATAGGACTTGGATATAGCTGCCCTGTAGACCGATCGCCCAATCTCCCACTATAGGGTATTAAGGCCATAAAAGATCAATTTTTACCCGAATTCAATGAAATTTGGCACAGTGTGTTCTGGTAGACTTCTATGCATTACTGCCAAATGTGGTCCTGATCGGACAATATTTGGATATATCTCCCGATATAGAGTATTGAGCCCTTAAAAGGGACATTTTTCATTCGATTTTAATGAAATTTGAAACAGTAAGTTTTGAAAGATATTTGGAAGAAATCCCTCAACACTCATGCCAGTTAAAGTCAACATCGGAACATTCACCCTTTTTCCTGAAATTTGTTGTAGTGAGAACCCTAGTAACAGTATTTGGCGCTTCGACATTCATGGTTTTATTTTGCACTCTTACGAATACACAGAAATGACAAAAAGTGAAATAACTTTAAGTCATCCCCGGCGTTTTATTTAAACCTAGCAAAAATTGAGATCAGCCTTCCAACCTGCCAAGAGAATAAGAATCTACCAATTTTTGTAGGATCCTACCAAAAACGGCAACACTGCCCACGCTATCACCATTTTCCTTGGTAGTAGAGAATGTTTTGGTTACCGAAAGCGCAAAATATCTGGATTTTTTGCCAAGCAGAAAATTTTGCTTAGTGGCAAATGGGAAGAAATTGAAGGGTAAACGTTTTCGTGTTTGCAAAAAAAAATCTCTCTATGTATATATATTGGGTTGCCCAAAAAGTAATTGATTTTTCGGCGTTGACAAATTATTTCACAGCTTGTGACTCTGTAATTGCATTCTTTCTTCTGTCAGTTATCAGCTGTTACTTTTAGCTTGCTTTAGAAAACAAGTGTTAAAAAAAGTATATTTGATTAAAGTTCATTCTAAGTTTTATTAAAAATGCATTTACTTTCTTTTAAAAAATCCGCAATTACTTTTTGGGCAACCGATTATATATATCGTCCGGTGTTCACTTCTAGAGCCTTAGCAAGAGCCATAACCAACCGATCTTCTCAAAAGTTTGCATAACGCTTTCCTCTACGACTGCCAAAATATGGTGTTTTTTTGAAAATCTCTTCCGATTTGGATATAACTCTCACAAATATGATCGTCCCAACGGGACTAATATTGCAATAATATGGTAATTTGTTATTCGATCCTTATGAAATTAGGCGCGAAAGATTTTCTTGGGATTCTGGGGAGTTTCTTTGAAATCCGAAAAGATTTAGATATAGCTACCGTTTGAATGTTTCTCCCGATTTTCACTTCTGGAGCCTGGAGGGCATTTATCAACCCAACTTTTTCAAATTTTTCACAATGTCTTCTTCTATGACTTTCACAGTGCTCACATTATTTGGTCGAAATCGATTTAGATTGACAAAAAATTATGAAACTCCTTCTTCTTATAAAGCGGCAAACTTTAATTTGTTATCTCAAAAAATTTCCCACCAACTTTCACTTTAATCTTCTAATGCCCACAAAATTTAAAAACAAATGGGTCGGTCAGGCACATATAAATTGCTTCTAAATTGAGAATTTATACATTTAACCCAATAATTTCTTACTTTAAGCTTAAAAGTCACATTTTGTTTCCTTTTTTTTTTCCTTTGTAAACCATAACTCTATCACTGGTGGCCTTCGACCAGGTTTCTATGGTCGTCCCCCAACAATTTGTTAGGTTTTAATTAAAAACACAACGCTCGCACTCGAAATCCCACCTAATTTGTTTTACACTCTAACACCGACAAAACACATGTATCTTTTTGTCACCAAACACAAAAAAAAACGACAACGAAACGAGGATGGACAAAAGACGCCAAACAATTTTGGAAAGGGTGAATAAAATCAAGTAAAAGCGTGATAAGTTCGGCCGGGCCGAATCTAATATACCCTTGGCAATGTATTGCATTTTTCAAGTTCCTTGCCCGGCATCTCTTTATAAGAAAACAAAGCATAATGCATAAAAATTGTCATGCTATTGGAGCTATATAAGGAAATGATTGAAGAAAATAATAGAAGTCATTGTGGATAATTTCTCAAGAATTAATCTAGAGATCGGTTTATATAGGAGCTATATCAGGTTATGAACCGATTCCGACCCTATTTGGCACGTAAAATTAAGGTCGTAAGAGAAGTTGTTGTGCAGCCCTAAATCGAGAGATCGGTCTATATTGCAGCTATATTCAAATCTGGACCAATCTGAGCCAAATTAAAGAGAAATGTCGAGGGGCATAACATAACTCACTGTCCCAAATTTCTGCAAAATCGGACAATGCGCCTTTTATGGGCCCAAGGACTTAAATCGAGAGAACTGTCTATAAGTCAGCTACATCTAAATCTGGACCGATCTGAGCCAAATTGCAGAAGGACGTCGTCTAACACAATTCAATGTCCCCGATTTCAGCAAAATCGGATAATAAATGTTGTTTTTATGGGCCTTAGACCTTAAAAAGGCGGATCGGTCTATATGGGGGCTATATCAAGCTATAGTCCGATATAGCCCATCTTCAAACTTAACCTGCCCGTGAACAAAAAAAAGAATTTTTACAAAGCTTCAGCTTAATATCTCTATTTTTAAAGACTCTAGCGTGATTTCAACAGACAGATGGAAGGACATGGCTAGATCGACTTAGATATTTACGACGATCAAGAATATACAATATATATTTTATAGGGTCGGAAATGGATATTTCAATGTGTTGTATGTTCGATGTGTCGGAATGACAAAATGAATATACCCCCATACATCGGTGGTAGGTATAAGAAAGGCTGATCGTAATCATGTTTGGTTCAGGTGCCGAGAAACATTATAGAAATAACAATACTAAAACGGATTATAAATGCGTATTTTATGTGCTTCAGAGCCAAAATCGACAGCTCGGTCTATATAGTAGCTATAGCGAAATATTGTCTCATCTAGACCATCTCCGGCTCAGATAACAGGAGGCATATACCAACTCACTGTTCTAAATCACAGTGAAATCGGGTAAAAAATTCTTCTTATATGTGCTTAAGACCCTAAATCGGCAGACCGGTTTATGTGTCGGATATTCGGGTCAGATTCCAGAACAACTTTCTGTTTCAAAGTTCACCCAAACCGGATAACAAGTTTTCGTCTGGGTCTAATTCGGTTTAGATATTGGCGGGCCCTATAAAACTCACTGCCATAAATTTCTCCGAAATAAAGTTATAAATGCGCCTGTTATGGACATAATACCCTAAAAAGGCAGATCGGTCTATATGGCAGCTATATTTTATAATGACCCGATATGAACCATATTCGGGTCGAATATTGATGAACCTTATTAAGCTTACTTGAAGGCCACCAGAGCGCAGAGGTTAGCATGCCCGCCTATGACTCTCAGAAAGAAAATTTCAACGGTGTTTCTTCCCTCCTAATGCCGGCGACATTAGTGAAGTACTGTATCATTTGGTATAGCAGCCATGTAAAAATTTCTCAACAAGAGATGTCGCACTGCAAAACCAGTAAGGAAGGGCAAAAGGTGCCAAATGTATTATACCCTACACCTACCCTATAAGTACAATGTGGGAGCTTTATCCAATTCTGCACCGATTTTGATGGACCTCGGCGGATGTTTACAGATGAGTTATTACACAATCCGTATCAAATTTTGAGCAAACATGTTCAACCTGCAATAACAACGGTTGACAAATGATAACATTATTGCAAATTACCCAAAATCTGATGAACATATATATGGGAGCTATTTCTAATTCTGAACCGATTTCAAGCAACATCTCAGATAATGTGGTAGTCGTCGAGGAAAGCTCTGTGCAAAATTTTGGCAAGATTGGCCAAACATACCGCTCTTGCAGTGGCTCTTGGAGTGAAAATCTGGCGATATACATATATGACAGCTATATCGAAATCTGGGCCGATTTCTATGAAATTCACCACGATATCGAGAGTCTTAAGAAAATCCTTCCTGCAAAATTTCGAGAGAATTGTTGTTAACCAATGAGCACTTAATTGCAATATTTCTGAAAATCGGACAAACATATTGTACATATGGGAGCTATACCTAAATCTAAACCGATACTGTGGCAGTCGTCTAGTAAAACGTTTTGCGAAATTTTGGCAAAATTGGTCAATAAATGCGCTTGCTCTGACTCTTGAAATTAAAATCAGGCGATATATATATGACAGCTATATCTAAATCTGAACCAATTTCGAACAAACTGAATAGACAATGTGTTAATCGTCAAGGAAAGCGTTTTACGAGTTTTTGGAAATATTGGTCAATAAATGTACTTGATGTAGCTCTAAGAGTGCAAATCAGGCGATATTTATATATCAGAGCTATATCTAAATCTGAACCTATTTTCATGAAATTCACCAGTAATATCGAAAGTCATAAGAAAATCCTTCTTGCCAAATTTCGAAAATTAACAAATCACCATTTTATTGCATTATTACTTCAAATCGGATAAACATATATATAGGGGCTTTATCCAGATCTGAACCAATTTTTTCCAATTTCAATAGGCTTCGTCTCTAGGCTGAAAAACATGCCTGTACCAAATTTGAAGACGATTGGATGAAAACTACGATTTCTACGTTGTACACAAACGAACATAACGGACAGACAGACAGACATAACTAAATCGAATCAGAAAGTGATTCTGAGTCGATCTGTATACTTATTAATGGGTCTATCTCTCTTGCTTCTGGGTGTTACAAACAAATTCACTTAGTTATAATACCCAGTACCACAGTAGTGGAGTAGGGTATAAATATGCCGTATGTGAACGGGTAGAGATATCTCCTCGTATATCCCCACAAATGAAGACCTAGCAGCCCGAACACTTTTGGAAATACCCAAGTGACCAATTTTAGGGGCCTGCCAAAAGTTGCACACGATCTTGCCAATACCTCAGCTCGAACCGTTTCAAATTTCAAAAAGATATTTCTACCGGACGTGGCATATTTGTTACCATTTTTTTGGTTTTCTCCCATTTTTTAAAGCGTCATTCGGACTTGACTTTTAGCTTAAAACTTGAATCGGAAATCATTCATTGATATGTTCCTTAATAAAATGTTCATGGGCAAATTTGCATTAAATCTTAATGTTCCGTATTTCAGCAAAATCGTGTAAAAAATGCAGCTACAACAGGCTTAAGACCCTAAATCAGCATATCGGCATATGGCACCAATATGTAAATATGGCCCTATATTTGCCATAATCGGGTCGAATATCGGGGCCCCATTTGCACTCACTGTCTTAAATTTCAGCGAAATTGGACAAGGAATGCGACACCAATGAGCTTAAGACTCTAAATCGCCAGATCGGTGTATATGACAGCTATATCCAAATGAAGTCCGATTTGGCCCATTAAAGAACTGCGTGTAGAGAAAATTAAAATCTGTATAAAATTTCAACTCAATGCCCTAATTTTTAAAGACTACAGCGTGATTACAACTGACGTACAAACACACGGGCAGCGTTAGATCGTCTTATAATTCTACGATGATCCGAAATATATATACTTTGTAGGGTCGAAAACAAATACTTCGATGTGTTGCAAACGCAATGACTAACTGAATATACCCCCATATATAGAAAAACATCGCAGCTCTAATTTATATATTTCATAGTTTATACTTAGTTTAGTTTGAAACTAAAGTGGATATATATGCACAAAGAGACGACCAATTACAGAGTATAGCAAAACTCACACCAAAAATCCAATGTCACACTCTAAAGGACTAAGGACTACGGACAAAGTGTGTGTGTGTCTCATTTTTCATTGCAATGCACACATACAATTTACAGGCAACGAGAAAGTCATCATCATCGTTTCATTGTAGGTGCTAACGAAGAGGCATTTACACTCATATGCGGGCATATGTGTGTGTGTGTGTGTGTGTGTATGTATGAAAATAATACCTGTGTGTTTTCTCTCAACCACATAAAGTACTTTTACTATATAACATAAAGGTCATGTAAAAGCCGTTAAGTGTTGTAAATTAAACAAAACCACACACTCTGCGAGTGAGTGTGTGCATGTGTGACTCATGGCCAAACTCACTCACACCTTCAGCCAACCACATATATTCGCACTTATTGCGACGCAAGGTTAACACCAATTACAATACTCCATCCTACTCGTTGTCGTACACAGCCAAAACAATGCAAAGTTGTTACTCCTGAATGAGTAGTAAGGATTGCCAAAAGACTGAAAATTTACAAGTTTTTTTTGTCTGTTAGAGCGAAAGCCACAAGAGTACCACACGATTGGAACATCTATAAGGCTGAGCTAAGAAAATATAAAAGCGAGCTAAGAAAGGCTCAGAACGAATTCTGGGTGGAATTCTGTAGCTCCGTGGAGAATACATCTGAGGCCTCTAGGCTAAGGAAGATTCTGTCCTCGAGACCTATTACGGTGGGGTATATTCAGAAGTCGATTAAGGACAATGTCTAGTGAGAAAACACTAGAACTGCTCGTTGATACACATTTCCCGGCAAAGGATTGCCAAAAGCTTGAAAATTTACAAGTTTTTTTGTCTGTTAGAGCGAAAGCTACAAGAGTACCACACGATTGGAACATTTATAAGGCTGAGCTAAGAAAATATAAAAGCGAGCTAAGAAAGGCTCAGAACGAATTCTGGGTGGAATTCTGTTGCACCGTGTTGAATACATCTGAGGCCTCTAGGCTAAGGAAGATTCTGTCCTCGAGACCTATTACGGTGGGGTATATTCAGAAGTCGATTAAGGACAATGTCTTGTGAGAAAACACTAGAACTACTCGTTGATACACATTTCCCGGCAAATTTTCCAAAGGACAACGTAGCACTACAAGATATTGCCACTGGTATGCATTGGTCGGAGGTTGTTAGGGAAATTCGGTCTGGTCGATAAAAAGTTTCGACTTCTTTAAGTCGCCAAACCCTGATGTTGTGTCACCGGTTGAATTACAAGCGTTGTCTGGCTTCTTGGCTTAGAGAGATGTACTCTGATTGTATCAGCATGTCATATATACCTGTGGGATGGAGGGACATGAAGGTCATTTTCATTCCGAAAGCAGAAAAGTCTTACCACACGGAGGCGAAAGATTTTCGTACTATTTGTATGTCATCCTTTATGCTGAAGACTCTTGAGAGGTTAAAGGAAACATATCTTAGGGCAAAGATCCCTGGAGATCGCGTGTCGCGACAGCAGCATGTATATAGTAAAAGTAAATCCGCAACAGCCTTTCACGACCTAGTCGGCTGAATAGAGGGTTCTCTCGCCGGGTTCTCTTTCTTGACATTGAAGGTGCTTTCAATCAATGTAAAACCGACATCAGTCATGAAGGAGTCGAATTTTCTAGGCTACAAAAGATGCATAACGCCTGGATTGGGATCTGTGGATCTAAAAAGATGGTTCAGCAGAGGAACACCTCAAGGAGGTGTACTGTCTCCTCCACCTTGGAGTATAGCCAGTAACAATATATTATTGTCTCTGCAAGAAAAGGTTTAAAAGGCAAAAGTTTCCCAGCACTATAAGAGATATACTTCAGGAAGCACTACGTACAAGAGCGAAGTGTGCTACCGATGGTGGTATAGGTAAAAATCCGTGCAAGACATAAAGTAGTTCTTTTCAGCAGGAGATACAAGTTGCCTATAGTGGCACCTGCCTCCTTGGGAGGGGAGAATGTTCCATATACAGAAAGCGTAAACATCCAGGTAGTTTCGCTGGATACGATATTGAACTTCAAATCCAACATTTTGAAAAGGGCAGAAAAGGCAACTCTAGCTCTATACCCCTGCAAAAGAGCCATTGCCAGCAGTTGGAGGCTTAGACCAGGCGTCATTCATTGGGTATATACTGCAGTTGTCAGACCTATAAATGGTGTTATGGTCTGATGGGCGTCGCTCAAAAGTTCACCTACTGTTCAATAGTCAATCGGATCCAAAGGGTGGCTTGTTTGTGCATTACAGCCATACTGAGCGCGACACCATCTGATGCACTGAGTTTAATGCTACATCTAAAGCCTCTGGAAATTGTGGCTAGAGAAATTGCTGCTACCACCGCCGTGAGGCTAAGGAAGCTTTCTCTTTGGTCATGTGGCACTGTGACACTGTATTATCCTTGATACAATGTCAAACATTCCAGGCAGTGTGGATTACACCCTACCTCAGCCACTTTTTGGTGAAAAGTACTAAACCACTAGAACCGATTGGAACTACGATATGGTAACAGAAGTTATATAGAATTCTATACAAATGGCTCCAAACTAAACGACCAGGTGGGCTTTGGTTGTACTCTAAAGATCTAGAACTGGTTATATCGAAAAGGTAACCCGACCACTGGAGTGTGTATCAAGCGGTGATCCTTGCAAGGTCTACCGCTTTGCTGTCATTGGCTAGACCAAAGGTCTCAGTCATTATGTCCCTCATGACAGATTACTGTCTAATCGGAAAACATGCTGACAGACTGAAGGATGTCAGTAACGACTTTTGCAGAAGCTGTAAGGACATCGAAGAAGAAGAAATTATAGAACACCTTCTGTGTATGCGTCCCGCACAGGCAGTCAGAAGGAGTTCTAGTCAGAAGTAGTAAGGTTCTCATTCCTTTAAGAACCTGTCTGATTTAACGGATGTGAACTTTTGCATGTTGTTGGACTTTTTAAAGCAGTCTGGATGATACAACGGTAGGAACTAGAAGGTATCTTCCTTCTTCTGTTCCTGTGGTATCACAATGGATGAAAACATGTAAGTGAATCTGATGGCAGACTGCCACTTAAACCTAACCTAACCTAGGGCGAAGATCATTTTAATTTCACAGTCTTCATTTGTTTCTCTTTCGATACGAGCTCCATTGTCTATGAGTTTTTGCAATGGATAAGTTAAGCCAGAGATCACCACACACACCAACCACTATGGGTCGCGTTTCGCCATTTTTAAACAAATACCAACCAAATAATGAAACGCGTCCCACAGTGGTTTACGTGTGCGGTGATCTCTGACTTTCCTTGAAAAAAAAAATTTCCAATTATTGAACTCGTCTCGAAAGGGAGACAAACAATTTTGTCGAAAAAACTGTGGTACAGGGTATTATAGATTTGTGCATTTGGAGAAGAGCTAGACCCATCGATAAGTATACGGATTGGCTTTGAATCACTTCCGGATTCGATTTAGCTATGTCCGTCTGTGCATCTGTCTGTTTGTCCATGTATTCTTGTTATAAAGGTAAAGGTCGCATTTGTTGTCGAACTTTCAAAAAAATGTTGCACAAGTCTCTTTTTTGGTCCAAGAACAAACGCTATTGGTTTAAAAAAAATCGGCTCAGTTTCAGCTATAGCTCCCATATATATCTTTCATCCGACATGTCCTTTTAAAGCTATGGGAGACACAATTTTGGTCCGATCTTTACCAAATTTAGCATGATATGTTTTGTGTGACGTCTGAATACGTGTGCACATTTTCATCTAAATCGGTTCAGATGTAGATATAGCTCCCATATATAACTTTCATCCGATTTGACCTATTAAAGCTGTAGATGGCAAAATTTTGGTCCGATCTCTACCAAATTTGGAATGAAGTGCTTTTTGTGACGTCCCAGACGTCAGATCAGAATTTTATAAAAGTCGGTTCAGATTTATATATCTTTCATCCGATATGGACTTTTAAGGCTGTAGAACTCACTATTTTAGTCCGATCTTTACCAAATTTGGCACAATGTCGTCCTAGTATGTGTGCAAAATTTCATCAGAATGGGATCAGATTTATATGTAGCTCCCATGTCCGCCTATAACGCTGAACAACTGGGTTCGAGTCCTGGTGAGAATATTAGAAAATATTTTCAACAGTGGCTTTCTCTCCTAATGCTTGCGACATTTGTAAATAATAATGCCAGAGAGGTTTGAGAAGTTTGCCCCCGGAATTTCTTAACGCAGTGTTTACAGACAAATTTGCAATACTTCATATTACAATTGGATTGTATAGACAGTAAATTGTCAAATCGGCTAACAATTAACCTGAGCCCCCTCCAACCTTCAGAAGCTTAAAATTTTACCCGATTTGAGTAAAATTTGGAATATGAAGTACACGTTTAACCTCCAATGCTCATAACGAATTGACCAATAAACCAAAATGACTTCTTGGGGACCTAAACAAATCCATAACTGACCGACTTGAATTCTTCAAAATAATCTATTGTACTTGTGTGCCTTTTTAAAAGAATCCTTTAAAATGGCTAACTAAGGTGCGTCGAAAGACCACATCGCGCATTTTTACTTGTTTCTACTCTATTTTGCTTCGACTAACGCAGACTAATCTGGTCATTATCTGTTCAACCGTAAAACATTGAAGTGGCAACCCTTTCTGCTATGTAGAATGTGTGCATTTTGTACATCCCATACATCTCAGCATGCTATTTCATACTCTTGCACTGTCACACTGCTACAGCAACTGCCTTGGCTAATGTTTGTGGCAATGAGACACTGCTTGAAAGTGTTCAGTGGGTGCCAAAGTGCACAAGTGTCTCTATGTGTGTGTATGTGTGTGAGTGTGTGATTGCTCTGGTATGAGTGAGTGCAAGTGTATAATTAAAATATTATGTGAGTGTGTTAATTAAGTGTCATCCTTTTATTAATGTTTATTTGCGCATTTGGCTTTTAATTAAATATTTATTTCAACGCAATATGATTCTTGAACTATGCCAAAGTGAGACAGAGAGCTTTGGCAAGAGCCGACCTGCTGCACTGCAGTAACCACATGTGTAAGCAACAATCACAGGTGCATGTAAATTACATAGGTAGGCATTAAATGGTAAAGGTCACCGAGATTTCAGAGAAAGTATTTTAAAATGAAACCATGCATGCCAGGTTATGGCTATAAAAGAAACTGCACAACAATTAAAATTTTTATTAAAGGTCACAACTGACGTCATACATTTAAAACATCACTTCGACAAGACATTTAAAGTGTTTAAAAAGAAACTTCAATGTGCGCCTTGCTATAAAAAAACACGTCAAACTTTCTGTTGGGCAGAACAGTGGATAATCGCCAACACGTATACATATATATTCTCAAATTTCATAGAAACCAGACAAAAAATTTATCATTAATGAACCCAAGTTTATTTCCGAAATCGGGCTATAACTATGTATGTATAGACCCATTTCCCATCACGGTCAAATTTTCTGATTGGTTTTGACTTTCCAAAATCCAGGCTTATCTTGGTCTTTCTTCATGTGAACACAAACCTCCACGCGGTGTCACCAGGGTAGCAACCCTTAACACCCGTTAAAGACCCGAGCGCACATTGATGGGACTTCAAAGTCCCATGTTCGGGCTGTCAAAAGCAAATTTATTGTCTGATTGACAAAACTTTTTAATTGCTGAAAACAGCCCAATTATCCCTCAAAACATGTGCTTTTAAGTGCAGGATTTTTATACGCTCCAAGAAATTCGACAAACAACGCTTTTTTTAAATTTCCCCCAGGACTGGTCCATTATTATACCCACCACCGAAGAATGCGGGTATATTCATTTTGACATTCCGTTTGCAACAGACTGTAGCGTGATTTCAACCGACAGACGGACGAACATGTCTAGATCGTCTTAGATTTTTACGCTGATCAAGAATATATATACTTTATAGGGTCGGAAATGGATATTTCGATGTGTTGCAAACGGAATGACAAAATGAATATACCCCCATCCTTCGGTGGTGGGTATAAAAATAGAGATATTGAGTTGAAACTTTGCACAGATTCTTTTTTATACCCACCACCGAAGGATGGGGGTATATTCATTTTGTCATTCCGTTTGCAATACATCGAAATATCCATTTCCGACCTTATAAAGTAAAGGGTGATTTTTTTGAGGTTAGGATTTTCATGCATTAGTATTTGACAGATCACGTGGGATTTCAGACATGGTGTCAAAGAGAAAGATGCTCAGTATGCTTTGACATTTCATCATGAATAGACTTACTAACGAGCAACGCTTGCAAATCATTGAATTTTATTACCAAAATCAGTGTTCGGTTCGAAATGTGTTCATTCACCGTAACGTTGCGTCCAACAGCATCTTTGAAAAAATACGGTCCAATGATTCCACCAGCGTACAAACCACACCAAACAGTGCATTTTTCGGGATGCATGGGCAGTTCTTGAACGGCTTCTGGTTGCTCTTCACTCCAAATGCGGCAATTTTGCTTATTTACGTAGCCATTCAACCAGAAATGAGCCTCATCGCTGAACGGTGAATGAACACATTTCGAACCGAACACTGATTTTGGTAATAAAATTCAATGATTTGCAAGCGTTGCTCGTTAGTAAGTCTATTCATGATGAAATGTCAAAGCATACTGAGCATCTTTCTCTTTGACACCATGTCTGAAATCCCACGTGATCTGTCAAATACTAATGCATGAAAATCCTAACCTCAAAAAAATCACCCTTTATATATATTCTTGATCAGCGTAAAAATCTAAGACGATCTAGCCATGTCCGTCCATCTGTCTGTTGAAATCACGTAACAGTCTTTAAAAATGGAGATATTGAGTTGAAACTTTGCACAGATTCTTTTTTTGTCCATAAGTAGGTTAAGTTCGAAGATGGTCTAAACCGGACTATATCTTGATATAGCCCCCATATAGACCGATCCGCCGATTTATGGTCTTAGGTCCATAAAAGCCACATTTATCATCCGATTTTGCTGAAATTTGTGACAGTGAGTTATGTTGGGTCCTTCGACATCCTTCGTCAATTTGGCCCAAATCGGCCCAGATTTGGATATAGCTGCCATATAGACCGATCTTCCGATTTAAGGTCTTGGACCCATAAAAGACGCATGTGTTATCAGATTTTGCTAAAATTTGGGACAGTGAGTTGTGTTGGGGCCTTCGACATCCTCCTTCAATTTGGCATAGATCGGCTCAGATTGGGATAAAGCTGTCATATAAACCGATCGCTCGATTTAAGGTTTTGTTCCCATTGAAGGCGCATTTAATATCGGATTTGCTTGAAATTTGACACAGTGACTTATGTAAGGCCTTTCGACATCCGTGTCGTATACGGTTCACATCGGTCTATATTTGGATATGGCTAACAAAAAGAACAATATTTTGTTCTATAAAATTGAATAATGACTTGTGCTTATTAGACTCAATATTCGTGTGGAATTTGGTCCAAATCGGACCATATATTGACAAAGCTGCTTTGGGGCACAAATTATGCCGGATTATAACGAAAGGTGGTTTACATACATACCCGAGGCGGTGGATATCCAAAGTAAGACGCTGCCGAACTTAACGCCTTTCTACTTATTTTTCTTCTCGGATGACTTGCATGATAATTAACAAGTAAAAACGTGCTTAGTTCGGCCGGGCCAAATCTTGGGAACCCACCACTATGGATTCTGCTAAAATATGGGAGCTATATCAGATTCTTGCCCGATTTCGACCGTACTTGGCACAGCTGTTGGAAGTTAAAACAGAGCACAGTGTGCAAAAATGCAGTCAAATCGGACAAAAATTACGGCTTCCAGGAGCTCCAGAAGTAAAATTGGGAGATTATTAACCGATCTCCCAATTTGCTTGATAATTAACAAGTAAAAGCGTGCTAAGTTCGGCCGGCCCGAATCTTGGCAAACCCACCTCCATGGATGCTGCTAAAATATGGGAGCTATATCAGGTCCCTGATCGATTTAGACCGTACTTGGTACAGTAGTTGGAAGTTTGAACAGAACACTGTGTGCAAAAATGCAACCAAATCGGACAAAAATTGCGGCTTCCAGGGGCTTAAGAAGTAAAGTTGGGGGATCGGTATATAATGGAGCTATATCAGGTTATAGACCGATTTCGACCGTACTCAGCACAACTGTTGAAAATCTTAACAGGACACTATGTTCAAATTGTAGCCAAATCAGACAAAAATTTAGGCTTCCAAGGTCTCAAAAAATCAAATCGGAAGATCGGTTTATATAGGAGCTATATCAGATTCTTGGCCGATTTGAACCGTACTTGGCACGTTGGTGAAATTTAGAATAGAACACTATGTACAAAATTGCAGCCAAATCGGACAAAAAATGAGGCTTCTAGGGGTTCAAGAATTCAAATCGTTAGATCGGTTTATATGGGAGCTATATGAGGTTATAGACTGATTTCGACCGTACTTGGAACAGTTGTTGGAAGCCATAACAGAACACTACATGCAAAATTTCAATTCCGACTAAAATTGCGGCTTCCAGGGGCTCAAGAAATAAAATTGGGAGATCGGTTTATATGGGAGCTACATCAGATTCTTAACAGATTTAAACCGTAATTAGCACAGTTGTTAGAAGTTACAACAGAATAATATTGGGTTGCCCAAAAAGTAATTGCGGATTTTTTTAAAAGAAAGTAAATGCATTTTTAATAAAGCTTAGAATGAACTTTAATCAAATATACTTTTTTTACACTTTTTTTCTAAAGCAAGCTAAAAGTAACAGCTGATAACTGACAGAAGAAAGAATGCAATTACAGAGTCACAAGCTGTGAAAAAATTTATCAACGCCGACTATATGAAAAATCCGCAATTACTTATTGGGCAACCCAATATATGCAAAATTTCAGCTATATCAAAAAAAATGCGGCTTCAAGGGGCTCAAGAAGTAAAATTGGGAGATCGGCACCACGCTTTCCTCGACAACTACCACATTATCTGAGAAGTTTGTTTGAAATTGAAACTAGATATAGCTCCCATATATATGTTCGTCAGATTTTGGGTCATTTGCAAAAATGTTGTCATTTGTCAACCGGAGTTATTACTGTTTGACCATATTTGATCGCCGAGGTCCTTCAAAATTGGTTCAGAATTGAATATAGCTCCCACATTGACTTATAGGGTAGTTGTAGGGTATTATACAGTCGGCACCGCCCGACTTTTGCCCTTACTTACTGGTTACAATCTCTTGTATCAACATTGTGTCTATGTGAAAATCTGCTTGGCAAATTTCCTTGACCAAAAAAAAAGAAAACTAATTTAGTAATCTTCAAAAATTTATTCAAACGTCCTTTTTTTAGAAACATTCAAAAAGATTAGTTCCATGACCCAAACATTTGAGTATGTTTTATATGACTTTTCCCCATTCCTCTTCATTTGTTGTTGTTGTTTCTTGCTTGAACATTGGTTAGTAAATTTAATAAAAATTTGTTTAGATTCCCCATAAATGTTTGGAATATTTAAGTTATGAGATTACTTTGCACAAAAAATATGAAATTCTGTCTCTGTTGTCCCTTTTGCTTGGTCGCATTGGAAAATTTCCTTTTGCTAAATGTGATTCATATTTTTGCCCGTTTTGTTGCTTTTATTTGAGTTTGGAAAACAGCTGCTCTTGTTGTTTTCGAATTTTATGGTGTCTTTATGTGTAAAACATTTGTGCCGACTAACCTTTGTTGGCCTAAACTCATAAATAAATTTCCACCATTCATTCCGACATTCTCGTCGTCGTCATCGTCGTCGTCGTCCTCTGCTCTTCCGCCTTTGAGCAGCATCAAATTTCGCACTTCAGGAAATGCTTGAAGGACCTAAAGGACACCAATGAAGAAGAAGGAGAAAAAAATATGCCAACAAAACCAACAACCAACAACATCAGCAAATGGTAAAGAGGCATAACAGAATGTGAGAGGCCGCAACAAAAATGTTCGTATATGAACACATAATTTAACACATTTTTAAGTCAAAAGAATACCATAAAATGGTAGATGTAGTATGCTATCCAACCTGAAAAGACATAAAATGTATAAATTTTCTGGCCAAACGTCTTTTATTTTGCCCCCCTGCAAATTTCTAACATCCAAGGGCCTGGTTTTGTTTCATCCATGCTTGGGCACAAATATAACCTTTGGACACATAGACATTCTAAATTTTTTTTCTTTCGGTTTTCATCTTGCATGGTGTTTTTTTCGAATTCTGTTACAGATGTTCCTAATGAGATATGAGGTGTCGGCATTGCTGATGGGGCTATGGTTGGATGAAGATATTAAACTTTTAAATTCACTTAGGGTACCATTGAACCAGGGGCATACTCAGTATCGTACACAGTCCCAAGAAAACAACAACAACAACAACGCAAGACAATGCAAAGAATTTATGAAATAAAAACAATTTTCCAGTATTAAACAATAAAATGAAGATAAACCCAAATGAAGTCATGTTCAAAGCAAAAATATGAGCACCAGTATGTGAGGAACAATTTAAAAAAGGATGTAGAAATTCCTTTGTAAACTTTTAAAACGCACAAGTATTTAGGGTGTAAGTTAAAAAATACCTTAGGAAAGGTTTAAAGCTGTATTTTCCGCCAGTAATCACAAAACTTAGTGAAGCCTTAAAATAAGGTTTTTGACAGTTTATATAACTGTCAAAAAACCTATTTTAGGAAATCTGTCAATCAAGAAAATCCATCAGACAAACCTTTTTTCATATCTACATTAAGTTTTGTGAATTCCATTGTTAAACTTTATATGCCTTAAAGTAGAAAGAAGTGCATTAAGTAAGGCGAGGCCAAACTTTAATCACCCATCGTGTTTAACATATTGCCTAATCTCTTCTCATTATGAACTTGCAATTTCTTTCACATATGAAAGCGTGGTACAGGAAGCCTCGAGGAGCTTCCATCCATTTAAGTGTCTGGGAACTGATATTAAGGGCGTTACTACAGAAGAAGGCAGTCTCCCTAGCGCCCCATTTGTTCGCTATATATTTACAGCGTACCTAGAGTGGAAGAAAGGGTGATGATAAGCCCGAAGCAAAGCAAACTATGCTACAACAAAGACCTATAAACCTATAAGCTTTAGGTTCTTTTTACTAATAACCATGGAGGGTATAACGGACGCCTTCATAAAATGTAGGACGAATCGCTCCGAGACAAGCAGCATGCTTATGTAAAGAAAAAGGATGCCAATAACGGGTTGGCTGGGTCGTTAAAGGCTGGATAAACCAAGAATACATGTTAAGGAGGCCACCGTAGCGCAGAGGTTAGCATGTCCACCTATGACGCTGAACGCCTGGGTTCGAATCCTGGCGAGATCATCAGAAACAAGTAAGAGCGTGCTAAGTTCGGCCGGACCGAATCTTATATACCCTCCACCATGGATCGCATTTGTCGAGTTCTATGCGTAGTATCTCTTTTTTGGCAAACAAAGAATATTGAATAAGAACTATTGTGCTATATCAAGTTATAGTCCGATTCGGACCAAAAATGAATGCTGAACATTGTAGAAGTCATTGTGTAATATTTCAGTTCTTTCGGATAAGAATTTCGGAATAGGGGATCAAGAAGCAAAATCGGAAGATCGGTTTATATGGATGCTGTATCAAGCTAATGATCGATTCAGATCATATTAGACACGTATGTTGAAGGTCATGAGGGAAGCCGTTGTACAAAATTTCTACCAAATTGGATGAGAATTGCGCCCTCTCGACGCTCAAGAAGTCAAGAACCTAGATCGGTTTATATGGCAGCTATACCAGGTTTTGTACCGATTTGCGCCATACTTAGCATAGTTATTGCTATGCTAAGTATGGCGCAAATACCTCATGAAATATCTGCTACAACGGATGAGAATTGCGCGCTTTATTGGCTCAAGAAGTCAAGATCCAAGATCGCTTTATATGACAGCTATACCAGATTATGAACCGATTGGAATTATACTTAGCACAGTTTGTGGAAGTGATATCAAAACACTACGTGCAAAATTGCAAACATCGGAGAAGAATTGCGTCCTCTGTAGGTTTATATGGCAGCTATATCAAAACATGAACCAATTTGAACCCTACTTAGCGCAGTTGTTGGAAGTGATACCAAAACACCACATGTAAAATTTCAGTCAAATCGGATAAGAATTGCCCCCTCTAGAGGCTCAAGAAATCAAGACCCACGATCGGTTTATATGGCAGCTATATCAAAACATGGACCGATTTGGCCCATTTACAATCCCAATTAACCTACACTAATAAAAATTATTTGTGCAAAATTTCAAGCGGTTAGCTTTATTTCTTCGAAAGTTAGCGTGCTTTCGACAGACAGACGGACGGACATGGCTACATCGACTTAAAATGACATGACGATTAAGAATGTATATACTTTATGGGCTCTCAGACGCATATTTCGAGGTGTTAAAAACAGAATGACGGAATTAGTATACCCCCATCCTATGGTGGAGGGTATAAAAAGCTAATAAAATTCAGAAAAATTCATGAAATATTTATTTGATTCGATAGTACGGTCCATATAATTTAATGTTTGATGATTATTTCATGCAAATGTTGACCGTGACTGCGGCCCAAATGGTCCATCCACTTAGTTCATTTTTAGAGCGCACAACAAGACGATAACTGGATTAAGTGTATGTCAATAGTGGCATGGGGCAGATTAATATCTTTACCCTCTTTTCAGCCTGATCTAGTCCAATTTTGTCATACTCTTCTCTACTTTTCGGCCGGTGTCTCACGAATAAATGCTTCAATATTGTCTTCCAGTGCGTCAATTGAAGCAGGATTGTCTGTATAGACATGAGCTTTAATATAGCCCCACAAAAAATAGTCTAAAGGCGTTAAATTGCATGAGCTAAGCGGCCGAACTCACCGAACTCGCCACTCAATTAGTCCATTATTACGCATGCTGTGTGGCATGTGGCACCGTCTTGTTGAAATCACATGTCATGCAAGTCAAGCTCTTGCATTTAGGGCGAAAAAAAGTTGGATATCATCTCACGGTAGCGCTCACCATTCACAGTAACGTTACGATTCGCATCAGCTTTGAAGAAGTACGGTCCAATAATGCCACCAGCCCATAAACCATTTAGCCCAAACAGTAGCTTCGATGCTCAATGGAAGAATCGCGCGATGACTTTTTTAACACAGCACGCGTTTTAATAATAAAGTTCAATAATTTACAAGCGTTGTTCGTTTGTTAGACGATTCATGGTTAAATGATAGACCACACTGAAGATGCTTGACAGTGAAAAAAAACAAAGTTGCCAAAAAAGATAATAGCTAAAAAATCGCCCTTTATATATGTACAATATATTGCATAAAGCTTCCATGTTAAGATACAGTCCGATTTCCATTGATGCAGCTGAAGTTACTTGGAATAATTGTAAGATATTATGTGGTCGGTTCCGCCGGACTGTAGCCTTTCATTGCTGGTTTGGTAACCTTCCTTCATTCGCTAAAAAATGAGGTACCCTTTATTTATAACGAAACAATTCTGCACCATCTGTGAAAATGTCAAAGCAGTTTGCCCGTTTTTGAGTCAACGCAGAAAACACGGAAAACACAAACCAACAAACACGAATTGATATTAACATATAAATTTCAAGCTGTACTATCAACGTTATTTGAGTCCCATATTGACCGCATCAGCCTACATGTCCTATTTATGGAACCCCCAGCTTCCATATATCTTGAATATGATTCCTATATTGTCCTAATGGTAAACCAATACGTTTGTTGTAAGTTATAACAAAACACCTCATGCAAAATTTCAGTTAAATCGGATAATAAATGCGCCCTCTAGTGGCTCAAGAAGTCAAGACCCCAGATCGGTTTATAAGGCAGCTATATCAGGTTATACACCGATTTTAACCATTCTTAGTACAGTGGTTGGATGTCATAAAAAAACACCTAATGCAAAATTTCAGCCAAATCAGATAATAAGTGCGTCCTCTAGTGGCTCAAGAAGTCAAGACCCTAGATCGGTTTATATGGCAGCTATATCAGGTTATGGGCCGATTTGAACTATTCTTGACACAGTTGTTGGAAGTCATAACAAAACACGTCGCGCAAAATTTCAGCCAAATCGAATAGGAATTGCGCACTCTAGACGCCCAAGAAGTCAAGACCCCAGATAGGTTTATATGACAGCTATATCAGGAAGTCATAATAAAACACCTCATGCAAGATTTCAGTTTAATCGGATAAGAAATGTGCCCTCTAGCGGTTCAAGAAGTCAAGATCCAAGATCGGGTTAATATGCGGCTATATCAAAACGTGGACCGATGTAGCGTATTTGCAAACCCAACTAACCAACACTAATCAGAAGTATTTGTACAAAATTGAAAGCGGCTAGCTTTACTCCTTCGAAAGTTAGCGTGCTTTGGACAGAAAAACGGATGGACGGACAGACGGACGGACAGATGGACGGACAGACGGACGGACAGACGGACGGACAGATGGGCAGATGGACGGACATGGCTAGATTGACTTAAAATGTCATGACGATCGAGATCGAGGTCTTAAACGAACATTTCGAGAAGTTACAAACAGAATGACGAAATTAGTATACCATTCTATGGTGGAGGGTATAAAAAAAGAAGATTCTTATCCCACAGCATTGAACCCACCTGAACCTGTCGCTCAAACTCCACTCCAAGTTATATTTATTTTGCACACCTGGAATCCAAACGCTATGAAGTTCTTCCCTAGCAAATGTGTGCTGTTTTTCTTTTGCCATTTGCTATTTGCTTCTTTTTGACCCATATTGTGTCGAAAAAAAGTATAATGTTTATAAATCATCTTTTTGCCTGTGTCTGTCTGGCTACTTTAAACCAAAGTCACAAAAACTCAAACCGCAAAAAAATTCCCTTAAGATGTCTTTCTGATATATATCTATGGCTAACTTAAGCTATTTTATCCTTTCCGTGAGGGGGCTAGCATAGGGCATGCCACAACAGCTATTGTGGTTAGTGGGATGGCTTTGCAATGCTAATGTGTTCCTTTTCGTACCTTCTCCGGCCGTCCGTCTGTCCATCCATCTGCTTCGAAGGAGCCATCGTTGTTGGCAGGTGTTTTGTTTGTTGTTTACTTTTATCATAATTTATGCACCAGAAACCTATGTTCCCCATCATGTTTCTGTTGCTTCTCTTCGCCGCGCTTTGGTGTGAATCGTGAATTGCTCCCTGCAAAAGATAATTTATGGTCTAATGATTTATTTAAAAAGCGAATATTAATGAAATGATTTGTAGAGAATAAAGGCACGTAGCAATACAACAAATTATACGATTTGTAGCAGACAATAAATGTAGTATGAGGTATTGGAAGCAACCCAAATAGATGTTAAACAATCGAAGGTCGTTATAAATCAAAATTGGGTGAAATGATGGATTTCGTTTGCCAAGAGTGGAGTGTGAACTAGTTTTAAACTTTTCAATTAGGCAGAGAAGAAAAAATCAAAATATCTTCGAAAATCCATTAAAAATCTAAATTTCACTTGGAAAACTTAAAATGGCTATATCTCCTTAACTATGCGTAGTACAGGGAAATGGGAGTTAACAATCACAAAAGCAATAAAAATAGAAATTTCACTTGGAAAACCTAAAACGGCGGTATCTCCTAAACTAAGACAAGCAGACGGAAATAGGTTTTAATTCGTGACTCCATCAAATCCAATAAAAATCGAAACTTCACAGTATCTCCTTAACTATGCGTGCTAGAGGAAAATGGGCCTAAATTTGTGACTTAATCAAAAATCCTTTAAAAATCGAAAATTCACTTGGAAAATTTAAAATGGCGATATCTCCTTAACTTTGCGACGTAAAGAAAAATTGGCCGTGATTTGTGGCTCCATCAAAAAAATTCAAAATATCATCAAAATTCAATTTAAAATCGAAATTGGACTTGGAGAACTTAAAATGACTGTATCTCCCAAAACTATGAGTCCTAGAGGGAAATGGACATTAAATCGTGGCACCAACAAAAAAATTCAAAAATTCATCGAAAATCCATAAAATATCGAAATATCACTTGGAAAACTTAAAATGACTGTATCTCCATTACTAGGCGTCTTAGAAGGAAATGGGCATTAATTCGTCACACTATCAAAAAAACTTCGAAAATGCATTAACAAACTCAAAATGGCAGCTTCTCCTAAATTATACGTCCTAGAGGGGAAATGGGCCTTAATTCGTGACCATCAAAAATTCATAAAAAATAGAGGGAATTGCGTATTAGTACGTGACTCCATCAAAGAATTCAAAATATCAACGAAAATCCATTAAAAATCAAAATTTCAATTGGAAACCTTTAAATGGCTATATCTCCTTAACTATGCGTCGTAGAGGGAAATGGGCCTTAATCCGTGACTCCATCAAATATCCATTAAAAATCGAAATTTCACTTGGAAAACTTAAAATGGCTGTATCTCCTAAACTATGCGTGCTAGAGGGAAATGGACCTTAATCGGTGACTTCATCAAAAATCCTTTAAAAATCGACAATTCACTTGGAAAATTAAAAATGGCGATATCTCCTCAACTTTGCGAAGTAGAGGGAAATGGACCGTAATATGTGGATATATCCAAAAATTCAAAATATCATCGCAATTCCATTTAAAATCGAAATTTCACTTGGAAAACTTTAAATGGCTGTATCTCCTAAACTATGCGTCTTAGAGGGAAATGGGCCTTAATTCGTGACTCCTCGAAAAATCCATTAAAAATCGAAATTTCACTTGGAAAACTTAAAATGACTGTATCTCCTATTCTATGCGTCGTAGAGGGAAATGGACCTTAATCCGTGACTCCATCAAAAATTCATTAAAATCGAAAATTTACTTGGAAAACTTAAAATGGCTATCTCTCCTTAACTATGCGTCCTAGAGGGAATGGCTAATAGATCATGACTGCATCAAAGAATTCAAAATATCATAGAATTCAGAATATCATGACTCCATCAAAAAAATTGAAAATTTAGTAGTAAATCTTAAAAAAACGAATTTTCTATATCTCCTAAACTAAATATTAATAAGTACAGTAGCTATATCTAAAATAAACCGATCTGAACCATATACGGCCCGGATGTCGAAAAGTCTAACATAATTCACTGTGTAAAATTTCAGTGCAATCGGATTATAAATGCGCCTTTTATGCGGCCAAGACTTTAAACCGAGATATTGGTCTACATGGCAGCTGGATCCGATCTGGGCCAAATTGAAAAAGGACGTCGAACTAAACTCACTTTCTCAAATTTCAGCGACATTGGACAATAAATGCGCCTCTTATAGCCCCAAAACCTAAAACCGAGATATCGGTCTATATGGCAGCTATATCCAAATCTAAACCGATCTGTGCGATATTGCAGAAGTATGTTTAGGGGCTTAACTTAACTCACTGTCCCAAATTTCGGCGACATCGGACAATAAATGCGCCTTTTATGGGACCAAAATCTTATATCGAGAAGTCGGTTTATATGGCAGCTATATCCAAATCTGATCCGATCAGGGTGAAATTGACGAAGGATTTCGAAGGGCCTAACACAACTCACTGTCTTAAATTTCATCAAAATCGGATAATAAATGTGGCTTTTATGGGCCCAAGACCCTAAATCGGAAGATTGGTCTATATGGCAGCTATATCCAAATCTGGACCGATCTGAGCCAAATTGACGAAAGATGTCGAATGGCGTAACACAACTCACTGTCTCAAATTTCAGCAAAATCGGATAATAAATGTGGCTTTTATGGACCTAAGACCCAAAATCGGAGGATCGGTCTATATGACAGCTATTTCCAAATCTGAACCGATCTGGGTCAAATTGGGAAAGGATATCGAAGGGCCTAACAAAACTCACTGTCCCAAATTTCAGCAAAATCGGATATTAAATGTGGCTTTTATGGGCCTAAGACCCTAAATCGTTGGATGGGTCTATATGGGGGCTATATCAAGATATAGTCCGATATCGAACTTAACCTACTTATGGACAAAAAAAAAGAATCTTTGCAAAGTTTCAGCTCAATATCTCTATTTTTAAAGACTGTAGCGTGATTTCAACAGACAGACGGACGGACATGTCTAGATCGCTGATCAAGAGTATGCTCTATAGGGTCGGAAATGGATATTTCGATGTGTTGCAAACGGAATGACAAAATGAATATACCCCCATCCTTTGGTGGTGGGTATAATAAAGCTTTTATGGGCTTCAGACCCTTTATCGGCAGATCGGTCTATATGACAGCTATATGTAAATATAGTGCAATATGTATCATATTTGGGTTGGATATTGGAAGGCTTAAAACTACGCTCTGTTCCAAATTTCAGCGAAATCGAATGAAAAGTAAAGCATTTATGGGCATAAGACCCTTTATCGGGAGATCGGTCTATATGGCAGCTATATCTAAATACAGTCCGATCTGAACCATATTTAGGTCAAATGTCAGTAGGCTGTTTCAAATTCAGCGAAATCGGGTAATAAATAAAGCATTAATGGGCTTCAGACCCATTATCGGAAAATCGGTCTATATAGCAGCTATATCCAAATATGGTCCGATTTGACCCGTTCAAGAACTTAACCAACATTCATCAAAAAGACGAATCTGTGCCAAATTTCAGGCCGTAGAGTGATTATAACAGACGGATGGACAGACACACGGACATCGTTAAATCGTCTTAGAATTTTACGACGATCCGAAATTTATGTACCTTGTACGTTCGGAAATTTATATTTCGATGTGTTGCAAACGAAATGACTAAATGAATATACCCCCTATCCTACGGTGGTGGGTATAAAAAATAAATTTGTGTTTATTTGTTTCTCGGTTTGTTTGTTTGTTCTGTATAGACTCAAAAACGGTTAAACCGATTACCTTGAAAATTTCACATATTGTGTAGGTTGGTCTGGAAGGAAAAAAAGGCTTTTTAATTTTTTGATATCAGAAGGGGGGCGGACCATCCCCCTTACCCCAAAAGTACAACCCAAAAATAAAAGTATATCGATCAAGACAACATGGGACTCAAATGAAAGGTATTCAGGAGTTGATTACAAATTTCACATAAAAAAGTGGGTCCAAATAACTGGGGGCCGCCCCAACACCGAAACACCCTAAAATAGGTTTATTCGACGAGTATGACAATATGGGACTAAAATGAAAAGTTTCGATAGTAGATTACGAATATAGATAGGAAAAAGGAATAAGCTTTATAATTTGTTGATATTGGAAGGGGGCGGACCCTCCCCCTTACCCCAAAAAAAAACACCCAAAATCAAAGGTGGACCGATAAGGACAATATGGATATCAAATAAAAGGTATTGAAGAGTAGAATACGAATATGGTATTAAAAATTGGGTCCAGGTACCCAGGAAGTCGCCTAAGCTCTTAAACTTCTAAAAGCAGACAAATTTAAAGTCCATATCAATATGGGCTCAAATGAAAGGTATTCGGGAGTAGATTTTGAACCTGGCATACAAAATCAGATCAAAGTGTAGGGGGTCACCCCATCCCCCCAAAAACGTCAAAACGGGCATATAAACCATCATGACTATATGAGACTCGGTTTGTTTGCTTGTTCCGAAAAATCAAAAACTGCTAAAATGATTTTCTTAAAATGTTCACAGATTGTGTAGATTTTTGTGGAAAGCAAGAAAGGTTATATAATTTGTAGATATCGGATGGTGGCGGACCCTCCCCTTACGTAAAAAACGCCACCCAAACCCACAGTGAACTAATAGGCACAATATGGGTATCAAATGAAAGGTTTTTGTAATTAGAAAACAAATATCGCATGCAATTTTGGGCCCAACTACCCAGAGGGCCTCCAACCCCAAAACTCCTCTAAACAGATATATTCGACGTTCATGCCAATATGGGACTCAAATGAAACAAATATGCCTAACAATGTAGGTCCAAGTAATGGAAGGTCGCCCCACCCCAAAATACCCCCCAATGGGCGTACGTTGAATATGTTTATTGACCCATTATGGCAATATGGGACTCAAATAAAAGGTATTTGAGAGTAGAAACAAATTTTGTTGTCCAATTTTGGAGCCAAGTGTTTGGGTGTACGCCCGAAATCACCCCCTTAACTGAACTTCACTTCCGACTATATCAATATGGAGCTCTTATCAACGGTATTTGGAAGTAAATAACGAATGTAGATATATTTTCAGGGCAAAGTGCCGGAGGCTGCCCAAGCCCCAAAACACCCTCCAAACGATTCATACTTACCGACTCAAATTAAAGGAATTTGTGAGTGAAGCACGAATTTGATATCCATATTTGAGTCAAAATGTGTTCACTAAAAAGCACTCCTCATTACCCTAATTTTCAGAAACACCAGATCTCGGAGATTGGTAATGTGATTCGTTCGCCATTTTTGCACTCTCACAGTCACCAAAAGCAAAACATGGTTTTTATTGTTGGGGTCGGGTACCTGTGGGGCCGCCAAAAACCAGCCATATGGCTATATAAACCAATCACGACAATGTGGAGCCATATGTATAGTACCTCAGAAATGTTGCCATCATTAGGAGGGGAAAGCCACTGCTGAAAATATAAATCGATCTTGGGTCTTGACTTCTTGAGCCTCTAGAGTGCGCAATTCTTATCCCATTGGAATAAAATTTTGCACGACGTGTTTTGTTATGATATCCAACAACTGCGCCAAGTATGGTTCAAATCGGTTCATAACCTGATATAGCTGCCATATAAACCGATCTTGGGTCTTGACTTCTTGAGCCTCTAGAGTGCGCAATTCTTATCCGAGCAAAACATGGTTTTTATTGTTGGCGTCGGGTACCTGTGGGGCCGCCAAAAACCAGCCATATGGCTATATAAACCAATCACGACAATGTGGAGCCATATGTATAGTACCTCAGAAATGTTGCCATCATTAGGAGGGGAAAGCCACTGCTGAAAATTTTTTCTGATGGTCTCGCCAGGATTCGAACCCAGGCGGCCATGATAACCTCTGCGCTATGGTGGCCCCCACCCCAAAATACCTCCCTATTATATAGTAGCTATAGGGGGTGGAAATTGATTGATTGTCGGGAAATTGATATTAATTTTCGGGACAAAGACCTCCCCACCCTCAAACTTATTTACCCATCATATGGAGCTCATATGAAATGTAATTGAAAGTAGAGCACGAATCTTAAATTTACTTTAATGGCCAAGTAACCACCCCCGAACTACTCCCAAACCGGAAATGTTTACCAATACGGTAAAACAAGACTCAAAAGAACGTCATTTGGGAGTAGAGTAAAAATTTGCCCAGGCACCGAGTAGGGGCAAACCTCTCACACATCAATGAGTGTTTTCCGATTAAAGTTAAGTTTATTAATGATAAGGGACCTTCTTATAGCCGAGTCCGAACGGCGTGCCGCAGTGCGACACCTCTTTGGGGAGAATTTGTTCATATGACCATGCATGGCATTGTACCTCGCAAATGTTGCCTGCATTAAATTTTGTCCGATGTTTTCGCCAGCATACGAACGCTGGCGTTCAGCGTCATAGGCGGACATAGGCTACAGTGGCACGAATTCGATATCCACATTCAGGGCGAAGTGTCCCCAACCCGTAAAAGATATTAGAGACTTAAAGAAGGCGCAAATCCATTACAAATCGAATTCTCACTTGGAAAACTTAAATGGTTGTGGCTGTTCGGCCAGTTCAAAATTTATTCGAAAATCCATTAAAAATCTAAATTTCACTTAAAATGGCTGTTTCTCCTAAGCTATGCGTCGTAAATGGGAATTGACCTGTATTCGTGACTCCATCCAAAAATTCCAAATTTAATTTTCAAATGGTTGTATCTCCAAAATTATTCGCCTTGGAGGACTCCATAAAAAATTCAAAATTTCATAGAAAATCCATTAAAAACTGAATGTCACTTCAAAATCTTGAAATGGCTGCATATCTTTTCTAGAGGGAAATGGGGCCAATTTTGTGACTGCATCAAAAATCGAAAAATGAAGTGGGCCTGCATTCGTGACTCATCAAAGACTTTCAAATATCATTAAAAATCCATAAAAATCGAAAATTTTCTTCGAAAACCAAAAATTATTATCACCTAAACAATTTTTTATACCCTCCACCATAGGGTGGAGTAAATACTCGAAATATTCGTCTGAGACCCCATAAAGTATATATATTCTTGATCGTCGCGACGATCTAGCCCTAGATCTAGTCCGTCCGTCTGTCTGTCGAAAGCACACTAACTTCCGAAGGAGTAAAGCTAGCCGCTTGAAATTTTGCACAAATACTTCTTATTTGTGTAGGTCGTTTGGTATTGTAAATGGGCCATATCGGTCCATATTTTGATATAGCTGCCATATAAACCGATCTTGGGTCTTGACTTCTTGAGCCTCTAGAGTGCGCAATTCTTATCCGATTGGAATAAAATTTTGCACGACGTGTTTTGTTATGATATCCAACAACTGCGCCAAGTATGGTTCAAATCGGTTCATAACCTGATATAGCTGCCATATAAACCGATCTTGGGTCTTGACTTCTTGAGCCTCTAGAGTGCGCAATTCTTATCCGATTGGAATGAAATTTTGCACAACGTGATTTGTTATGATATCCAACAACTGTACCAAGTATGGTTCAAATCGGTTAATAACCTGATATAGCTGCCATATAAACCGATCTTGGGTCTTAACTTCTTGAGCCTCTATAGGGCGCAATTCTTATCCAATTTGGCTGAAATTTAGCATGACGTATTTCATTCTTACTTTCAACAACTGTGTCAAATAAGGTTCAAATCGGAGCATAACTTGATATAGCTGCCATATAAACCGATCTGCGATCTTGACTTCTTGAGCCACTAGAGGTTGCAATTATTATCCGATTTGCCTGAAATTTTGTACGACGGATTCTCTCATGACCATCAACGTACGTGTTTGTTATGATCTGAATCGGTATTTAGCCCGATATAGCTCCCATATAAATCGATCTCTCTATTTTACTTCTTGAGCCCCCAATTGGCGCAATTCTTATTCGAATTGGCTGACATTTTACACAGGTCTCCAATATATAATTTAATTGTGGTCAAAACCGGACCATATCTTGATATCGCTCTAATAGCAAAGCAAATCTTTTCTTATGTCATTTTTTGCCTAAAAAGAGATACCGCGCGAAGAACTCGACAAAAACGATCCATGGTGCAGGGTATAAAAGATTCGTCCCGGCCGAACTTAGCACGCTTTTACTTGTTTTAATTTGTGGTTCTAACAACCATTATTTGAAAGAATAACTCTAATAAGTATATCATAAATTTTTATAAATTTCTTAATTTTATTCTTCAAGAATCACAAGCATTTCCTTTATAAAAATTCCCTTTACAAGAGATATGCAATGCCAATCAAAACTTTGTCTAAATTGAATTTCATGAAAACTTTTGTGAAAAAGTTGGTTAAAAGTTTTTATCGGTCCAGTAGCTTTTATTTGCTATGTTCTAATTTTTCCATGAAACCTTTTAATTTTACCTATAGGTTTCATGGCAGCTATTGATAGACAAATAATCTTCAGATTTCAATCAATTTTAATAAATTTAATAAAACTTTGTTTTGTAGTCAAAAATTGTTGGCTGATAACAATGGGAAGGACCATCATCACTTTCATACTTAAAAAAAAAAAAAAAAACACTTGTCAACACACACACATACTCAATCACACACATTATCAAAGCCACCTCTATAACACTCATGCCAATCATCACAGTTTACGTTGGTCACGACTGACCAGTTTCAACCAATAATGCCAACCGTCACCCCTTTAGCACCCGTACACCATCTCTCAAAAACAGTTCATCCTTTTATCGGGGTTGGAGTTTTTTTTTTTCTCCCAAAATTCCAAAGTTTTTCGTTTTTCAATGTTGGTTGACTGTTGATTGTTTGTGTTTATTTTTGTTTGGTTTATGGTACGATGAAGGTTTGTGCAGGGTGTTACCCATCACTAGAGTGTGAAGTGAAGTGAAGTGACAGGGGGAGGACACTGTGAATGTTGTTCTCAACATTGCATTGCTAATTGACAAATAACAAACTTCACAAACAGATCACATTCAATGTGATATACTCGTACTACATATGGATGGATGAGGAGCAGTACCCAAAAATTGTCCATGGACTCAACCGCTCAACACAAAAACCGAAAATCCAACAAACAGACAACAACAGCTTTAGCAGTCTAAGCCATTGTTTATATGCAAATCTCTTAGGGAGGGGAAAAGAAAGAGAGACACCAAACTAAAAATAGAAAAAACCGAAATAAACCAGAAATCATTATTATCGGATGCATTGACCGTGGGTGTGCGAGAAAAAATAAAGGTCAGTAGAAAGAGATTTAAACGAAATGGATTTTTAAATACTGCTAAAGTGAAAATTTCTATCCGGAGGCCATATGTTGAATAAAAGTAGAGGCATCTTGAGGCTGAATAAGTTAAAACGGACTATCGATTTATCGTTATCGATAATCATTTGCTGTCCCCAAATACCTTCCTCAACAAAAAACAAGTAAAAAGGCGTTAAGTTCGGCCGGGCCGAACTTTGGATACCCACCACCTCGGGTATATATGTAAACCACCTTTCATCAAAATTCGGTAAAAATTTCATACCTTATACTCATATACCTCATACCGATCTGAACTATAAACGACACGCATGTCGAAAAGCCGAACATAAGTCACTGTGTCAAATTTCAGTGAAATCGGATTATAAATGCGCCTTTTATGGGGCCAAGACTTTAAATCGAGCTATCGGCCTACATGGCAGCTATATCCAAATCTGGACCGATTTGGGCCAAGTTGCATAAACATGTCGAAGAGCCTAACACTAAGCACTGTCCCAAATTTCGGCGAAATCGGACAATAAATGCCTCTTTTATGGGCCCTAAACCTTAAATCCAGAGATCGGTCTATATGGCAGCTATATTCAAATCTGGACCGATCTGGGCAAAATTGACGAAGGACGTCGAAGAGCCTAACCAAACTCACTGTCTCAAATTTCAGCGACATCGGACAATAAATGCGTCTTTTATGTCCCCAAAACCTAAAACCTAGATATCGGTCTATATGGCAGCTATATCCAAATCTGGACCGATCTGTGCGATATTGCAGAAGTATGTCAAGGGGCTTAACGTAACTCACTGTTCCAAATTTCGGCGACATCGGGCAATAAATGAGCATTTTATGGGCCCAAAACCATAAATCAAGAAATCGGTCTATATGGCAGCTATATCCAAATTTGAACCGATCTGGACCAAACTGAAGAAATATGTCAAAGGGCCTAACACAACTCACTGTCCCAAATTTCAGCAAAATCGGATAATGAATGTGGCTATTATGGGCCTTACACCATAAATCGGAAGATCGGTCTATATGGCAGCTATATCCAAATCTGAACCGATCTGGACCAAATTAAAGAAATATGTCAAAGGGCCTAACACAACTCACTGTCCCAAATTTCAGCGAAATCGGACAATAAATGTGGCTTTTATGGGCCTTAGACCATAAATCGGAGGATCGGTCTATATGGCAGCTATATCCAAATCTGGACCGATCTGAGCCAAATTGACAAAGGATGTCGAAGGGCCTAACACAACTCACGGTCCCAAATTTAAGCAAAATCGGATAATAAATGTAGCTTTTATGGGCCTAAGACCCTAAATCGGCGGATCGGTCTATATGGGGGCTATATCAAGATATAGTCCGATATAGCCCATCTTCGAACTTAACCTGCTTATGAACAAAATAAGAATCTGTGCAAAATTTCAGCTCAATATCTCTATTTTTAAAGACTGTAGCGTGATTTCAACAGACAGACGGACAGACGGACAGACGGACGGACATGGCTAGATCGTCTTAGATTTTCACGCTGATCAAGAATATATATACTTTATAGGGTCGGAAATGGATATTTCGATGTGTTGCAAACGGAATGACAAAATGAATATACCCCCATCCTTCGGTGGTGGGTATAAAAACAAATTTGATCATAACAATACCATTAAGGAGGATACTTCTCTCACAACAATAAGATCTCTTGGATTCGATTTTTAGCTCGTTGATAAAAAGACCTCTTTTTACGCCCTCCACCATAGGATGGGGGCACACTAATTTCGTCTTTCTGTTTGTAACTCCTTGAAATATTCGTCTAAGACCCCATAAAGTATATATATTCATGATCGTCAAGACATTTAAAGTCAATATCGCCATGTCCGTCCGACTGTCCGTCCGTCCTTCTGTCTGTCGCAAGCACGCTAACATTCGAAGGAGTAAAGCTAGCCGCTTGAAATTTTGCACAAACATTTTTAGTAGTCGGTTGAGGTTGTAAATGGGCCAAATCAGTCAATGTTTCGATATACCTGCCATATAAACCGATCTTGGGTCTTGACTTCTTGACTTCTTGAGTGTCTAGGGGGCGCAATTCTTATCCGATTTGGCTGAAACTTGGCATGACGTGTTTTGTTCTGACTTCCAACAATTGTGTTAAGAATGGTGGCAATCGGTCGGTAGCCCGATATAGCTGTCATATAAACCGATCTTGGGTCTTGACTTCTTGAGCCTCTAGAGGGCGCTATTCCCATCCGAATTGGCTGAAATTTTGCATTACATGTTTTGTTATGACTTTCAACAGCTGCTCCAAGTATGGTTCAAATCGGTTCATAACCTGGTATAGCTGCCATATATACCGATCTGAAGTCTTGCTGGGGTCTTGTCTTCTTGAGCCTGTAGAGGGCTCAATTCTTATTTGATTTGGCTCTAACTTGTCATGACGTGTTTTTTTTTCACTTCCAACAATTGTGCTAAGAATGGTGGAAATCGGTCGGTAGCCCGATATACCTGTCATATAAACCGATCTGGGGTCTTGACTTCTTGAGCCTCTAGAGGGCGCTATTCCCATCCGAATTGGCTGAAATTTTGCATAACGTATTTTGTTATGACTTCCAACAACTGTGCTATGTATGGTTTAATTCGGTCCATAACCTAATATAGCTGTCATATAAACCGATCCGGGATTTTAACTTCTTGACCCTCTAGAGGGCGTAATTACTATCCAATTTGGCTGAAATTTTAAACAACAGTTTTTCCCATAACTTTCAACATACGTGTCAAATATGGTCCGAATCGGTCTATAGCCTGATACTCCTCCCATATAAATCGATCTCCCTATTTTATTTCTTGAGCCTCTGGAGGGCGCAGTTCCTATCCGATTTGGCTGAAATTTGGCAGGACGTGTTTCGTTATGATTTCCAACAACTGTACTTAGTATGGTTCAAATCGGCGCATAACCTGATATAGCTGTCATATTAACCGGTCTGGGATCTTGACTGCTTGAGCCTCTAGGGGGCGCAATTATTATTAGATTTAGCTGAAAATTTGAACAACAGCCTTTCCCATAACCTTCAATATGGTCCGAATCAGTCTATAGCCTGATACAGCTCCCATATAAACCGATCCGGGATTTTGACTTCTTGAGCCTCTAGAGGGCGCAATTTTTATCCGATTGGAATAAAATTTTGCACGACGTGTTTTGCTATGTCTTCCAACAACTGTACTAAATTTGGTTCATAACCTGATATAGCTGCCATATAAACCGATCTGGGATTTGATCGGTTGAGCCTCTAGAGAGCGCAATTATTATCCGATTTGCCTGAAATTTTGTACGACGGATCCTTCCATGACCATCAACATACATATTTATTGTGGTCTGAATCGGTCTATAGCCTGATACAGCTCCCATATAAATCAATCTCTCTATTTTGCTTATTGTTTTCAAATTTATTTACCCGTTAAGGCAAAGATCATTTTTATGCCCTACACCACCACTGTGGTACAGGGTCTTATAAGTTTATGCATGTGTTTGCAACGCTAAGAAGGAGAAGAGCCAGATCTATTGATAAATATACCGATGGACTCAAAATCACTTTCTGATTCGATTTGGCCATGTCCGTCTGTCCGTTCGTCTGTCCGTCCGCCTGTGCGTCCGTCTGTCCGTCCGTCTGTGCTTCCGTCTGTCCGTCCGTCTGTCTGTCCGTCCTCTATCTGTCCGTCTGTGAGTCCATGTATTCTTGTAATCAAAGTGCAGGTCATATTTGTTGTCCAATCATCACGAATTTTTGCACATATCACTTCAAAATTCAAAATCGATTCAGATTTAGATTTAGTTTCCGTATATATGAATCGCCCTATTTGCACTTAAATGGCCGTAGTAACTACAATTTTCAACCGATCTGCACAAAATGCATGTATATTCATATGTTGCTCGAATTTATGATTGTAGGATAGGTGTAGAGTACTATACAATCGGCTCCGCCCGACTTTTGCCTTTCCTTGCCGGTTCTAATTATGTGTTAATTTTTTGTCGCCGATTCCGAAAAGAGTTCCGCGGGACAACATCACTGTGTAGAGACGTTTTGCACGCCTAAATACCTTACAAATGTTGTTGTTGTTGCAGCAGTGTGTTGTACACTGAGCCCTTGCCGATGAATGACTTCATCGGCCCAATCCGGTACGTACAACCATATGCAATGGGATTGACCTTACAAATGTCACAAGCATTAGTTAGTAGCTAGCCACCGAAGATGTCTGATGTTCCCGACAGGATTAAAACCCAGGTCTTCCGCGTCATAAGCCGACGTGACCACGTACAGAAAGACAGGCGAATAGACGGACGAGGAGACTGAATGACAAGCAGACGGGTGGAGGCTTTTAAAAATATGTATTTACTTCATAGGCTCACTGGACTTTATTTTGCGTTAAATTCCATAATTTTTTATTTGCACTCCTTCAAACTCCAACCCACTGTCAACCAGTCCTGAAAAACTTTGCTTCATTGCAAAAAAAAAACGAATCGCCAGTAGTTTATGTTGTTACTGCAAACTATGGGAAAGAACTAAAAAACAAACAAAAACTCTCTCAAACTCAATGACAAAAACAGCAAAAGTTATCTATTCTGGCTGGTTGATGATGTTTTACCAAAAGGATTGTTAATTTTCAATTCTCTCTGTGGCTGCAGTTCGAAACAGATTTTTTTCGCCATTGCTTTATTCCACCGACGAAAGAACTAATTAAAAAATTTGCGATTTTGTAAGCTGATATTTCAACTAAACTGAGTTGGAAATAGATTTTGCATAATGAATTTTGTACTACAATGAGAATTTTAAATGAAATTTAAATTTTTATATAAAATATAATTTATTAAAGAGCCTGTTATTTTTGGAAAGCGAAGTTTTAGCTAGCCTTGGCGTTGTTGTTGTAGCAATGTGTTATACACTGAGGCGGCAGCCCTTGCCGATGAAGAACTCCATCGGGTCAATCCGGTACGTACAACCGGCTGCCATGGGATTGTTTAGACAGCCTTGAAATTTATAAGCTCTATTACTGACTGGCTTCCCTGTATAGGCCACACGAGTCTCATTATGTGAAGTAATGCTAATGCATATCACCAGATATGGGGAAGTTCGGATATTAAGCTGCTCAGCGAATATATTATAGCTTGCCATTTGTCGACTTGTGATAATGGCAAAAGACCGACCTTTAATACTAGGAACAGGCGGAGATACTAGATAGATGTTACCTTTGCATCAAAGAATATCAGCAGAAGCATATGCGACTGGGAAATGTTGAATGTTCTCTGATCTGAAACCACCATGAAGAAAATACTGCAGAATTGGTCCCTCGTCTAAACAGAAGAAAGGCCGATTGGCCTCAATTTCGGCACACATTCTGCATGACTCTAGATCTGAAAAGAAAGAGGAAATTGCAGAGGACATAGACAAAATAGTTAAGCGCATCACCAAGGCCCTGAGTGACTAGCATATATCACCATATCCCAGAGCCACACCAAAGGGCAAACAGCGACCGCTGTGAAGGACCCCAGAACTGTTTGGTCTAAGGAAGTAATGCAGAAAACTCTACAACAGGGCGAAAGGCCCAAAAGGGGTGCCCCTTGGACTGGGATGTCTATAAGGCTGAGCTAAGCAAATACAAGGGCATGCTGAGAAAGCCTAAGAAACAATCCTGGGTGGAACTATGCAGCCCCGTGGAGAAAACATTTTGGCCTCTTGGCTAAGGAAGATCTTATCCTCAAAAAAATTTTGCGGTAGGATACATTCAAAAGTCAGATAATGTATAGACAATGTCTAATGAGGAAACACCGGAAATTCTCGTTGACACACATTGCCCAGAAAATTCGCCCACGGATAACAGGGCGCCAGAAGATGTTGTCACTGCTATGCATTCATCGCAGGTTATTAGGGAAATTGTGTCTGTGTCGAGAAGCCTGTTTAGGATAAAAAGTTGCCACACCTTTAAATCATCAGACCCTGTTTGATGTATCACCAATTGAATTACAAGCTGTGTCCAATAGACTGGCTTCTTGGCCTAGGGAAATATACTTTGCTTATATCAGCATATCGTACATACTTGTTGAATGGGGAGATATAAAAGTCATTTTCATTTTGAAAGCAAATTAACCATACCACACGAAGGCGATAGATTTTCATCCAGTAAATGCCATCCTTTATGCTGAAGTCTCGAGAAAGGTTGATAAAGGGTGATTTTTTTGAGGTTAGGATTTTCATGCATTAGTATTTGACAGATCACGTGGGATTTCAGACATGGTGTCAAAGAGAAAGATGCTCAGTATGCTTTGACATTTCATCATGAATAGACTTACTATCGAGCAACGCTTGCAAATCATTGAATTTTATTACCAAAATCAGTGTTCGGTTCGAAATGTGTTCAAATTTTGACAAATTTTGTTCAGCGATGAGGCTCATTTCTGGTTGAATGGCTACGTAAATAAGCAAAATTGCCGCAACCATAAGCCGTTCAAGAACTGCCCATGCATCCCGAAAAATGCACTGTTTGGTGTGGTTTGTACGCTGGTGGAATCATTGGACCGTATTTTTTCAAAGATGCTGTTGGACGCAACGTTACGGTGAATGAACACATTTCGAACCGAACACTGATTTTGGTAATAAAATTCAATGATTTGCAAGCGTTGCTCGTTAGTAAGTCTATTCATGATGAAATGTCAAAGCATACTGAGCATCTTTCTCTTTGACACCATGTCTGAAATCCCACGTGATCTGTCAAATACTAATGCATGAAAATCCTAACCTCTAAAAAATTGCAAAAGAGTAAAATGAGCGATGTCGAAATATAGCCGCCATTGGTCGATTGTTCCATTTTCTTAATTGCTACTTCGCTTTATTGAATCGATTACTAAAAGACTAGGTTAAGTAAGGTTACGATATCCCTGGTAACAAAAGTTACATAGACTTCTATATGGATGGTTCCAAACTAAACGATCAGGTGGGCTTTGGAGTGTACTCTAAAGATCTAGAACTGGTCATATCGAAAATGTCACCCGACCACCGGAGTGTGTATGAAGCGGAGATACTTGCAATTAAGGAAGTGTTGGAATGGCTAAGATATAATGTCATACCGACGATTGGCATTAATATCTTCTTAGACAGCCAGGCAGCAATTATTGTAAATCCCTGGTAAACGCTTTTCTGAACACAAAAACTGCCCTCGACTATCGCAGATCTCTCAACGAGATGGGTGAAAAGTTCAAAATTCATCTGTTCTGGGTGCCGGGCCACAGAGATATCCCAGGGAATTGTAAGGCGGACGAGCTTGCGAGACTAGGATCTACCCTACTCATTCTGCGGTACTGGAATCTGTGTGTATGCCTCTAGCGACATGTAAGTTAAGATTACAGGACCAAATCCGAAGCACAACGAATGATAGATGGTCACAAAGAGGGCGCTGTAAGTATTCCAAAACTATGTGGCCTCATCTAGACTTGATGGAGTCTACCGCTTTGCTGTTATTGGCTATAACAGACGTCTCAGTCATTGTGCCCGTCACGACAGGTCACTATCTAATCGGAAAACATGCTGGCAGGCTGAACGTTGCCAGCTACGACTTTTGCAGAAGTTGTGAGGACATCGAAGAAGACATTCTGTGTGTGTGTGCCGAACTAGCAGTCAGAAGGAGTTTCACTTTCTAAGTCCATTGTGATACCACAGTAGCGACAGACTAAGGCTTCTGGCGTGATGTGATACCACAATAGCGACAGACTAAGGCTTCTTCGAACCCACTAAGGCTTCCGGCGAGAATCGCTACCAATTCGATTACCAGCGGGTCGCCCTGTTGGCCGAGTTGGTAACGTGCTTGGACTACCAGTGCAGGGATCGTGGGTTCGATTCCCGCCAGAAGCCTTGGTTTGTCGCTACTGTGATATCACAATGGATTTTGAATTGTCTAAGTGAGTCTGTAAAGGACTGCCACTCTTACCTAACCTAACCTAGCGGATGTGAACATTTGCAAGTTATGGGGTTTTTAAAGCCATCTGGATGATTCAACCGTAAGAACTAAAAGGCATCTTCCTTCTTCTGTTCCTGCGGTATCACAAAGGACGAAAACGTCTAAGTGAGTCTGATGGCAGACTGCCACTTAAACCTAACCTAATCTTGGTTAGCTTGAAAAGATGGTGCGAATATTAATACGCCCCAGGCCATTATAGACATACACCTAAGTCAGTAATAGGCTTGTTGTACGCTCTAAAAACTCAAAAGTAACCTTGAAAAAAAAATCTATGTTAGGAATTCCGAAATCCAAAATCCTTAATTTTTTCCGTGCCATGTCCCCACCTTAGTGCTGGTATCTGTTAGTCGGGCAATGGCAAAGGAAATGCTCCAACGTCTCATCATCTTGACCGCATGCCCTACACTTGCTATCACTTGCTGCACCGATTTTACATAAGTGAGCTAGTAGTCCTATGTGTCCCGTTATGATACCGAAAGCTATACTGACCTCCTTTTTGCTTCCTTTCAGTAATAGCCACGTCTTCTCACGATCTGGATCCCCCATAGGATTTTCGCCATCCTAACGACCATTTCGCTGTTCCACAGGGTTACATGCGCATTTGTCGCCCACGCCCTTAACTCGGACTGCGTCGACCCGAAAGGTTTTGGGTTAACCAAGTTCATTGACGACAGTTCTCTGGCCTTCACCGCCAAAGCGTCTGCCCTTTATTCCCCCTTACTCCGCTATGGCCTGGCATCCATACGTTGCGGATTTTGCCATCCTCAGAGAAGGCCTTAATCTCCTTCTTACACTGAAAGACTGTTCGTAAGCTTACCGTCCGGGTTGTTATTGCCCCCTATGGCAATTTTACTGTTCCTAAAGATATTCGCACTCGACGCCCTCGTGTTAGCCCCACACCACCTCACGCATTCGGTGATAGCCCGGATTTTCGCCTGTAGTAGGCCTTGATCTCCTTCTTAAGTTTGTTCGTGACCTTACCATCCTTGTTGTTATTGGCCTTATGGCAATTTTACTGTCCGTAAAGATATTCACACTCGACGTCCTAGCGTTAACACCACACCACCTCACGCATTCCTTGATCGCCCGGATCTTCGCCTGCAGGACCAGGCAGTCTAAAACAGAGGCCACCATAGAGTATATATTAGCATGTCCGCTTATAGCGCTGAACGCCTGGGTTCAAATCCTGGCGAGACCATCAGAAAAAAAATGTCAGCGTTGGTTTTCCCCTCCTAATGCTGGCAACATTTGTGGGGTACTATGCCATATAAAATTTCTCTCCCTTCAGACTCAGCTATTTTTTATAGGCCCCTTATCATTGAGCTTAAAAACTTAAATTGGTCTACACTCATGGGTATGTGAAAAGTTTGCCCCTGTTCCTTAGTGGAATGTTGATGGGCAAATTTTGCATTTTAGTCTAAAACAGATCTCAGTCCCTGGGTTCTCCATGTAGACCCTCAGGCTTACTCTGTCCTTTAGCTTTGATCCATTCGTGTAACATGATTTTCTAGACGGCAATACTAGGGTCCCGTCAATCCAAGAGTGTGCCGCTGGCAACAGTGCCTCGTACTCGACCCCAAGGTTTATCTCAGGTATCCGATCGGAAACCTCTTCCCTTCCTTCCAGGTTTCCTATCGTTGCCTCGATTATAGCGCGATGGCATGAGCTGCTCCCATACTTCATCCATTCTCCATCGATTTAAGTCTCATAGCCGCATTGACTGCCTCACACTTCATCTGTATATCAATGGGTCGGATATCTAGAATAGACTCAAGTGATCTAGTGGGCGTGGAGGCCACCGTAGCGCAGAGGATAGCATGTCCATCTATGACGCTGAACGCCTGGGTTCGAATCCTGGCGAGACCATCAGAAAAAAAATTTTTCAGCGGCAGTTATCCCTTCCTAATGCTGGCAATATTTGTGGGGTACTATGCCAAGTAAAACTTCCCTCCCTTCCCTTCCCTCCAAAACGCCGCTCGGACTCGGCTATGAAAAGGAGGCCCCTTAGCATTGAGCTTAAACTTGAATCGGACTGCACTCATTGATATGTGAGAAGTTTGCCCCTGTTCCTTAGTGGAATGTTCATGGGCAAAATTTGCATTTTATCTAGTGGGCGTGGTCCTCATCGCCCCGCCTCTGCCAAGACAACATGTTCTCTGAACCTGTTGAATGGTCCCTATGTTTCACCTTTTCTCCATAGCAGTCCAACAAACTACTGAGGCGTAAGTAAGTGTTGGTCTAATCACGCTCCTATAGAGCCAGGATTCAGGGCCCATTTCGGGCCTATGATCTGTCTACATAGTGCCCAACATCTGTAAGCTTTCTGAGTATGCTCCTGAATGTGAGACTTCCTATTCAGTTTACTGTCCAAGATCCCACCTAAGTATTTGTCCTTGTCATATATCGCAATCTTTTCGTTAAGGAAACGTGGCGCGTTGAAGACTAAGCTGCATGTATGCATATGTACCCATCAGAAAAAGACACTCCTCGTGGTTTCCATACATCAGTTACTTCACCCTTCCTTTTCATAACACAAGCATTTATTTTATAAAACGATTCAAATGTTAACTAAAGAAACTTTGCAAAAGGTCACTTAAAATTTGTCACAAAGAAACCCCAATCAAAGGCAAAACGAACGTAAGCATAAAAAAAACTATTTCCGAGAATTAATACATAATCTTCTATATTTATTTCCTTGGAGCAAAAATGCCTGCAAATATTCCATATTTCCCTCTCTACTTCCACAAAACGCTTTATAAGTGTGCAGCAAGCAGACCGAAAATGATAAACTTTTTGTTTTGGGGGGGGGGGGGTATCTTTTTTTCTTGTGGGCAGATTTAAGTAACTTATAAAAAGTTAGTTTTCTTTTGCCGAGTTTGTTATCTTTGTATTTGGAACGTCAGGTGTAAATACCGTGATACTAAGCTAATTTGTAACTTTATCCTTTATTCACTCACCCACTTACTTTTGCACACATACACATACAAAGACACACATGCTGGCAAAACTCTTCGAACCCACCCAGATAGACCATGAAACGAGTCCTTCTTCGAAAACAGTTGAATAACTTTCAAGGGTTCTCTTCAACGTACTCACCTCTCCCCCCCTTTTGGGTTTTTTTTACAACAGAAATATTAGCCACAAAAATGGTTTGAGTCGTTGTTTCTGTTTTGCCAGTTTTTGGTTTTTTCGCTTTTGCCCATGTTGGCTAAAAAGTTTCCCCAAAGATGATGAGACTTATCATGCAGAGATTTTCACTTTTTCGAGGTTTCTTTTTAAGTACTCTCAATTTTCTCATTGTGGAGACCTTCTTAGACTTGCAGTTGGTTTATTTACTTGTTTTTGCAAATGCAAAAAGTTTCAGAGAAAAATTTTTTTTTCAATTTTTTTTTTTGTGTAAGGAAACAAAGCTGAAGATGCTGATTTGCAGTTATAATGAAATTATATGTTGAAAAATAATTTTGCTTGGTTCTAGGAATAAAGGATCAACGAAATTTATTAATATGATATCTTCTGGAATTGCATAGGATTGAAATAAATCATAATCGGGGTATGATAAACTGGTATGCTCGAAAGCGAACGTACGTACATCATGATCTCTCAGGAGAAAAATTTTCCAATTAATCAATTCGTAAACTCCCAAAATGATCCTACGTACAAGAATTTGAGCCTACGAACGACAAACCGATTAAATTTTCCATATCAAGTGCCCGCCGATCTCAAATCGTTTACATTGAGCCTGTTGTCAAAGTAAATGCAACTTATTATCGGGTAAACATTTGGGAAGCTGCTTCGGAGCCGTGGACAAGCAACTTTTTCGACTGTAGATCAGGGACGTTGTTGGTACGTCCACTCGATTCAAAATGGCTAAAAAATTATGTTCTGCACTTAATTTTCGCCACACCAGATGCTTATCCGTCCATTTCACCAGATGCTAGTCCGTTGGACTTTTCTATTTTCTATACAAATCTGGCCGAGCCGAATCTTGCGAACCAACCACCATGAATTCTGCTAAAAATTTAAACAAAATTAACTTTTCAGTTCACGTACCGAAATTCTGCCCAACCAGCCAAAAATTTGAGCTTCTAAAGGCCGCAGAAGGCTATCCAGTTGATCGGTATATAAAATATCTAAAATTTCTAACACCAAGTTTCGAGGTGTCTCCCACAACTTGATCTTTCCATCGAGCTTTTGGTCTTCCCGGTTTGCGTGTACCACCGTGTTTGCCTTCAAAAGACTTCTTTGCTAAAGCTTCTTCATCCATTCTGACAACATGACCTAGCCAATGCAGCCGCCGTATTTTGATGCGTGTAACTATCGTCGTCATACAGCTCGTGGTTTATATGACGGCTATATTCTCCGTTAACGGAAACTGGTCCATATATTTTACGAAGAATCTTTCTCTCAAATACTCCAAGTACTGCCTCATCTACTTTCATAAGTACCCATGCTTCAGAACCATATAACAGCACGGGTAGTATCAGTGTCTTGTTTAGTGTAATCTTCGTCTGTCGAGAGGTGGCCTTGATTCTAAACTGCTTACTTAGTCCGAAGTAGCATATGTTTGCCAGAATATAACACTCATATATGTAATGTACAAAATGCTTAAGTCAGTGTTTCCAACTTAACCACTGTGCAAGAAGTAGGGCAATATTAAAATACTTGTATCTCAAAGTTCTCTGAACACCAAAAAAGACTGGGAGCCATAGGAGACTAGCTTCAGTCGGGTGGGGGGTTCGTGTCTCTTAGATGTCCCAGTACCTACTCTCCACATAAACAAAATAATTTATATAGACTCCCTTTTTTCTGAAACTACACTGTGAAAATAACCAAAAGAAGTTTGAAATTTACACAAAACAATGTTCAACCAATCAAAACAAAAACACCACCCCAAATGGTTGAAAGCTATCTCAGCTGTCTATCGTCGTTTTCGAGTACAAAAACAAAACATAAAGAGATTCCTGGTGTTATGGAATCCATTGCCTCATAACCCTACCCAACCTTGGTCTTACCGGCATTAATTGCTTTGTAAAGACCCCTACTCGAAATCATTTCGCTCTCTCTCTCTCACATCACCGCCGCAAAATAAATAAAATTTAGAGATCCATATTTCAATTTAAACCAACAATGCAATTCATTTATTCATAGCGAACTTGCCTATGTGCAATTCTAGTTGTATGATTGTATGTATATACTTATGTCTATTTTTTCTATTTCGAATCAAACACGAACTTGTTTGATGAGACTGATCTGCATCTTAATAACTAAATGGTTTGCAACCATGCATATGGAATAATTTTTAACTAACGAGAGAGAAAAATATCTCATGCTAGAATCTTTCTAACTTTTGAAATGTAACTTAAAAAAAAAGCATATATAAATCCACCGATAAAAATTCAAAACAGGGTTAGAAAATAAAAAAAAAATAAAATAAAATAAGGTTTCACATTTTGAACTGAGCTTTCGGGTAGTTAACTATAAAAAATTAATAAAAATTGCTAATGGATTAAAACAAAAATCGAAAAAAAAAACATCTAACATTATTGTTTTTTTTTTTTTATGCCTTAAAAACCTTGCGTTTGAATTTGTTAAAAAAAATGTTTTTTTTATAAAAATAATAAGATTAACGATTTCAAATTGTAGCACATAGAAAAGCATAAAATTTAGAGCAATATAAACGCAACAAATTGGACTTACCACTTCCATTGGTCGGGTTTGAAGGACGTCGAGGCCTCGAAGAACTCCTGCAGACTCATGTGGCTAGGTGGGGAATTTATCATTTTAGGCTTTAAGTATGTTACGCTAATTTGAAATCTGATTAAGCATAGGTGGATAGAGATAGGAAGAATTCTTATACTTATTCTACTTAACACCAAAAAGCAGCTTAAAAATTTGTTATCCTCATAGGTATATTCATTTGGTACGCTTCGGTTATGATCGGGAAGAGTTTGGTGCGATCGCTAATATCTGATTGCGATCAGGATAATTCCTTAAAATTTAGGTTAGGGTGGTGCATTTATAGGCTGGTAATTCGATAAAACAACGTGGGACTTCCTGTGATGTAAGTACTCATCTTGTTGAGGGGTAGAGAAAAAATTGGCTTGGATCACTCTATTCGAAATCACTTGTTCAATGGTCTACTTCGGTAGCTTAAAAACCATCCAATTTGGGCTTCCTCGTCTTCGAAAAAAAAAAATGCACAGCCCTTTAGCCCCGTGTGGTTTTCCACAGGCCACAGAGTGGTGGCCAAAATTAAAGGACTGCAAGTTGGCTATAGAGGAAAAAATCCCCAGTAATATACGTCATATTAAGCATGATTTTTCTCTTTTGTTACCTGTGCAAAAATTCTATAATATTCACTGAATAAGGTGGTTTGAAAATAGCAGGTGTTTTGGAGCTGGTTTGCTTTATCTGGTCTTTTTTTTTTTTTTTTTTTTTTATGGCACTTTACTGGCTCAACGGTAATGGATTGGATAAGGCGTTTGGAAAATGGCTGGTGATCTGGATCCAGTTTTCGTTTGGTTTTTTTTTTTTTACGATTTTTAAGTCATACAATTCAATGAAATCTCACGTCTGACACGTATATGTCTTCCAAATATTTTTAATTCTTTTTACATTGTCAATTTGTATTAAAAAAAATTAATTTAACTGGTTCAATTACAACATTATTCCCAACTTATTAGGGTATGAGATTGCACTTTATGCCAAACTGTTGCGTATTATTCAAAAACCAAAATTGAAAAGATCGATCACTTTTTGCCACCGAACATTTAGCCTCTGGGTGAAGGAAAAAATTTAATAGACTGAAAGTCACCACGGTTCCTTCTTCCAGGAACATAAAAACATGAAACATGAACGGTTATAAAACCAGTCTGGGACCTATTTCTGTATACCGTTTTCGTCATAATAGTCAAGTAAATTGCAAAAAATTTGGAATATAAATATGCAAAAGAGAAAACAAAAATCAACTTGAAATTAAAAAAACAATTATAAAATACGTCCGAACCTGGGATCGAACCTGAGTCTCTCGGTTACTACGCCGACATGCTACCCACTGAGCTATCCTAAGCCGGGGTTGCAGAGCAGCAAAAGGAAAGAAGAGACAAAGCTAGGCTTTGTACATATGCCATAAATAACGCAGTAGCCAAATCGAATCTATAACTGTGATACGAGGGGGGAGCGAAGGGGGTGTCACTTGTAAGTGATGTAAATAACCAAAAGCTGGTAGAAGAACGGTAATAAGAGAATAGTTACAGATACTTGAATCTCTACTACCCAGCACACAATTCTGTTGAGACAAAATTTAGAAAACTCCAATATTAGAATACAAACGAAGTTGTGGATTTTCAATCAATCATTACAAACCGGGTAATATAAATCCCTTGGATCAAGAATATTACCAGGAGGAAACAAAAATCTTAAGGTCGCATGTCTTTTGCATGATAGGTGCCTGTTGAAGTGCCTTCGACGTCCTTGAGGATATAATAATTGTTACCAACCTTTGACTGAACTGTGGCCTTAACAAAAAGGGGTGACAATTTCGCATTAAAACTTCTAGCGGCATTACTCTGTGCGAAATTCCTCCTGAAAACTGCCTGCCCAACGGTATAAGAAATAGGCCTGGAGCGTAAATTATACTGCCGTCTATTAGTGTCATAAGCCTGAGATATATTCCTACGCAGCTCTTTCCGTATGAGGGTAAGCTGGTCTTCTCTTCTAAGTTGAACCATGGGCTCATCTAACAATTGAACATTCCTCAGCAGCTGATAGGAGTCCCCATGGGTGATCATATTAAAGCCAAAAGTGGCAAAATATGGGGAGTGCTTAATGGCCTGGTGGACAGAATTGCGAAGGGCACAACTAATGGCAGAAATGTTCTCGTCCCACTGTCTATGGTCCTGTTTCAAATACGATCGGATAGCAGAAATTATCGACCGATTGACCCTCTCGGAGGCATTAGATTGAGGGGAGTATAACGCCGTGTAAACATGCCTAACTCCGAGGCTGGTCAAGAATGCGTTAAAGTCATTGGCCCTGAACTGGGAGCCATTGTCACTGACCAGATACTCCGGGACCCCATAGATGTGAAAAATGTGTTCTAAAAGGAATTTTTGAACACTGCTTGAACTAAACTTTCTAAGAGGACACAACCAAACAAACTTCGTCATGTGGTCAAGAACAATGAAAAGACCAATATGGCCGTTTTTGGACCTAGGATAAGGGCCAAGAAAGTCAACATATAGTCGTTGAAATGGTCTGGTGGTATATGCCTGGTTCCCCATCTCCGGTTTGAGTATCATATTGGGCGGCTTCGTGACTTTACAAACCTCGCAATCTCTCACAAAACTTCTAACATCGGTCAAAAGACCTGGCCAATAAAAATTCCTGCGAATCAGTTCAACAGTCTTGTTCATCCCACCGTGAGCAGCTATTGAGGGACAATGAAAACGGGATAAAAGAGTCTGGCGAAGGTTTTTCGGAATCCAGAGCTTCCAAGCTCCTTCTTCCTGCTGAGGATCGCCAGAGTAATGCTCTGTACGGATGTAGACAAACTTGTCTACAATCCTCAGGTCTGGGTACTTTGAGCCATTCTCCGAAATCTTAGATTTCAGCTCCATATAATCCTGATCATCGAAGCACGGTGAGTTCAGATCAATCTCCGGTTCAGCGAGGGCTATAGAGGATATCTCTTCACAGGGAATACGGGATAACGCATCGGGCACTACGTGATCTTTCCCCTTACGGTGACTTATGGTAAACCTATATGGCTGCAGCTTGAAAACCCAACGTGCCAGCCTGCCCGTAAGATCTGGTTGCGTCATAAGCCACGTTAAAGAGGAATGATCTGTAATGACCTCGAAGTCCTGGAGTTCGAGATAGCACCGGAAGCGTTTTATGGCCTCTATCGCAGCTAAACACTCCCTTTCGGTCACGCTGTAATTGCGTTGCGAAGTGTTTAGCTTTTTTGACATGAAAGCGATAGGCCTTTCCTCGCCATCTCCATCAAATTGCACCAGCACTGCACCAATACCATAATCCGACGCATCACAGTGCAGATAAAACTTCTCCTTGAAATCCGGATTTGCCAATACCGGCGCTGTGGTCAGACGCTTCTTCACTTCTTCGAACGCAGAGTTCGCTTCCGGAGTCCACTTAAACCTCCTCTTAGTGGATAGGGTTTCCGTAATTGGAAAAGTGAGTGAAGAGAAGTTTTCGATAAAGCGTCTGTACCAACCAGCTAAGCCCAAGAAGCCGCGGACTTGTTTTATGGTCTTTGGTACAGGCCATTTCGCAATCGATGCCACCTTCTCAGGGTCCGTCTGTATCCCACCATGTCCTATGACATAACCCAAGTATTTAACTTGTGTCACGCAAAATTGGCACTTCCCTAAATTCAAGGTCAGATTAGCCCTCTTGAATTCCTGAGCTATTCTGATAAGAATGGATATGTGAGAGGAGAAATCTTCGGATATGACAACCAGGTCGTCGAGGTACCCGAAGACGCAATGCCTTAGGTCTGGCGGGATTATCTGATCCACCAAACGACACATAGTCTGTGGAGCGTTGCACAGACCAAAAGGCATTACTGTGAACTGGTACAACGGACGACCAGGTACAGTAAATGCTGTCAAAGGTTTTGATCTCTCACTTAATCCAACTTGCCAGTACGCATCTTTCAGGTCCAGTTTGGTTATAATATTGGCCTTAGGCAGGCGAGCAAATATGCCCTCGATGCTGGGCAGTGGATAGGCATCCTTAGCCGTGACTTGGTTTAGTCTCCGTGCGTCTAGGCATAGCCTCACTTTATTCGGCTTCAGCACTAAGCGCATGGGTGAACTCCACGGAGAAGACGATGGCTCAATCACCCCCAAAGCAAGCATTCTATCTATTTCCTGGAACATGAGGTTCTCCACCGCCGGGGAAACAGGATAGAAACGCTGCTTGATCGGCTTGGCGTCACCAACGTCTATCTCATGCTCGATCAACCCCGTCCTGCCTAAGCCTTGTTTGGAAAAGTCCGGAAATAAATCCACTACACACTGCAGTTGACTCCGCTGACTATTGGTCAAGGGATATTTCTGGGAATCAATTGGAGAATCAGGGTCAGAAAGACCACTTTCCTCCAACGCCGCTACCCTAATAGAATCAAAAAAGGTATCGCCGCCTATTTCAGGCTCCGTAATAATCGCAGGTTGAAACAGGTCTGGGGCAAGATTGAATGCCCGCCAGAAATCCAAGCCAAGAATAACCCTTTGGGTTATTGATGGTACAATAAGAAATCTCAGTTGACGTGTCTCCTGGCGAAAGGTGACGTCAACATCTAAAAAACCAATAGTCCTCTGAATCGTGCCATCCGCAGTTTTAACTCCTGATTTATGCGGAACAAATTGATCAAAACGAGAAAAATCCTCAAGAGCCAGACTGGATCCAAGGCAAGAAACATTTGCCCCTGTGTCCAGAAGGCCACATTCACCAAAATCCAGAAACTCTATTCTCGCGTAATACCTTTTATCTCGTGCATTATTAATTATCGATGAAATCACATACCGGTTCGTAAGCCTACGCCTTTTAAAATACCTTCTCAAACGAATAGTCGAACGCTTGGGACTTCTCCTAGAGGTAGTCGAAACAGAGTGTACTTGAAATATCTGGTCACGTCTAGCCATATAGTCTTTGTAACGCTCGTGAAAAGGGCGAATGTGAAATAGCAGTTTTGACGAATTAACTTCGTAATCAGCGTTACGCCTTAGAATAGTCATAGTAGGGGAATAGTCAGGGTAAGAGTCACATTTGGGGAAGTCATGGTCAGCTAGGTCTGTTTCTGGGGTTGGTTTTGGCGTATGAAGTTTTTTGAAACCGCCAATTTCCTCTCAGCACATCGAACACACTGTGGCTTATAAACTTTCTTTGTGCCACACCCATAACAAAACACGGTGCGTGGTTGCACACAATCATCCCAAAAGTGTCCGGTCTGGTCACAGTTCCAACACCTGGGTGGATTCGCACTATAATTTACCGCATCTACACAAACCTCTGTATTAGGATCCGATGGAAACTCATCCGATTGTTCAACTTCCGCTATATTCCGTCTATTTGTCATACTCGGATTGAATTGTTGCTTCAATTGAGTGTTCCTGCGATAAGACTCGTCCTCAAACAACTTCTCCCTTTTCTGGACCAGATTTCTAAGGTGAGCAATTGTGAAAATCGGCACGTATAAAAGCTCATGACGTATCTCTGGTCTCAAATTCCGAACTAAGATCTCAACCAATTCCTCTTCAGGCAATGGTTGTGCTAACCTATCGAGAATGGAACAAACAGAATCATAAAATGTCTCAAAATTCTCGCCTGGCCTCATCTTGCGATTCCTAATCTCCTCCTTAAGCTCAAAGCTAGAACGCATATCCTTAAACTGACACTTCAAAGCAGCACAAAAGGAGGTCCACTCTATGGAGTCAACCTGCTTGTGGTACCTCCAATACCACTCTCTAGCTTTCCCTGTCAAAAGAACTGGAAGGTTCTTGCATATAACCGCAAAATTATTCTCAAAGTGTTCTTGAGTCAAGGATTTGACTCGATACAAAAATTCCTCAACCGTGAGACCCGTACTGGACCCGTCGAATTTAACGTTCCAATTTTGAATAATCGCAGTCAATTTCTCCGGACGGATAAATTGATCTATCTGACCACTACTTGGTCTACGACGGTGGCCATTAGATTGAAGAAAAATTTCAGGCCCACCAATGGCATCACCTATTGGGACAGGCTGGTCCTGAACTGCCCCCTGGGTTGGATGCACAAAAGGATTCGATTGTAAATTTAGATTCCGAAAAATCCTAGAAATACTGTTTTCTATCATCGAGTCTATTCTCGAATAATCAATCTCTACCTGGGTTCGAGATCGAAGTCTAATATCATCATTATCTGGAATATTCGGAAAGGAAACTGATTGGGAATTAACATCTCCCCTTGGGGAAAACTGATCCTCCATCTCAACTAAATTTCCCAAACTCTGCCTTGGAGTACCATCCCGGTCAGCAAATAGGGCCTTACTCAAATTCCTTGTCATTGGGCGACTTGCCATTGCCCCTCTGCCTTTGCCCCGACCCACCTGACGTATCCTCTTGGGCACATTGGGTATATTGTCCCGGGTGGTCATTTCGATAGAAGTATTCCCAGTCGTATTAGACTGAGCATTATATATCCTCAAATCCGTCAGCTCACATGGTAGCCTACAATGTGGACATTCAGCTGAAGTGGATAAAGCCTGTTCCACACAAACACGATGAAAAATATGACTACAGTTCAGTATCTTATCGCACTCTTGCGAGTCAAACATCATAGCCTTCTCACAAATGCTACATATATTTTCATTGTTCGCCGCAGCGAGTGACTGTGCCCCGAAATTGGAGTTAGCCTGATTAGGTGGACTACGTTGAGTCATTTTGACAAAAAAAAAAAAAAAAAAATTATAAAAACTGAATGTGAGGTTTCACTTTTTTTCTACAAAAAACTTCAATACCAAAAATAAGAAAATAAAATAAAACACTTTTCCTTTTCTTCTTTCGCTAATTCACAAAATTCAAAGCTTACTTATTTTAACGGCAATCTGGTGATGCATAACTGGAGCAGAGCGAAATAAATACAACCAATCGATAGACAACAAAAAAAAAAACTAAACCGGGCTATGAAGTGCATATCCTCCACGTAAACTTCGAAATTAATTGACAAACAAGCCTACAAAACCCTTCCACTTGAACTATTTCTTACGGACTCCATAATGCAACTAGCGAAAACGAAGTGAATCCTCTAAAAAATAGGAGGCTCATACCTCTGTCAATATACTTTTAAGCGTACATGAAAGTAAACACAAACGATTCAAAGAAAATTTTCTGGCCGAATGGAACTCGTAATGAAAGAAATTTTGGATTTATTCTAGGTCTACCTACCGAAACAATCAGAAAATAGAAAATCCACAGAAGACCACAATTTATTCAAATACGCAGTATGATCCGAACAAACTACCTTCTCTAAAACGTTTTCAAAATTGAACTTTAAATTTTAATCCGGGCTATTGAAAAAGGGCTCATCAAATAACCAAAACATTAGAAAACTTCTGCCCTCAAATTCACAAATCATTCAAAAAGATAGATTACGTCAGTCACAACCTAACATTTAGGTCATCCGGGCAACAATTCACGAAATTAAACCTAAAGTCCGGTAATTCTTGGCCCCACGTTGGGCGCCATTTATTTATGTAATGTACAAAATGCTTAAGTCAGTGTTTCCAACTTAACCACTGTGCAAGAAGTAGGGCAATATTAAAATACTTGTATCTCAAAGTTCTCTGAACACCAAAAAAGACTGGGAGCCATAGGAGACTAGCTTCAGTCGGGTGGGGGGTTCGTGTCTCTTAGATGTCCCAGTACCTACTCTCCACATAAACAAAATAATTTATATAGACTCCCTTTTTTCTGAAACTACACTGTGAAAATAACCAAAAGAAGTTTGAAATTTACACAAAACAATGTTCAACCAATCAAAACAAAAACACCACCCCAAATGGTTGAAAGCTATCTCAGCTGTCTATCGTCGTTTTCGAGTACAAAAACAAAACATAAAGAGATTCCTGGTGTTATGGAATCCATTGCCTCATAACCCTACCCAACCTTGGTCTTACCGGCATTAATTGCTTTGTAAAGACCCCTACTCGAAATCATTTCGCTCTCTCTCTCTCACATCACCGCCGCAAAATAAATAAAATTTAGAGATCCATATTTCAATTTAAACCAACAATGCAATTCATTTATTCATAGCGAACTTGCCTATGTGCAATTCTAGTTGTATGATTGTATGTATATACTTATGTCTATTTTTTCTATTTCGAATCAAACACGAACTTGTTTGATGAGACTGATCTGCATCTTAATAACTAAATGGTTTGCAACCATGCATATGGAATAATTTTTAACTAACGAGAGAGAAAAATATCTCATGCTAGAATCTTTCTAACTTTTGAAATGTAACTTAAAAAAAAAGCATATATAAATCCACCGATAAAAATTCAAAACAGGGTTAGAAAATAAAAAAAAAATAAAATAAAATAAGGTTTCACATTTTGAACTGAGCTTTCGGGTAGTTAACTATAAAAAATTAATAAAAATTGCTAATGGATTAAAACAAAAATCGAAAAAAAAAACATCTAACATTATTGTTTTTTTTTTTTTTTATGCCTTAAAAACCTTGCGTTTGAATTTGTTAAAAAAAATGTTTTTTTTATAAAAATAATAAGATTAACGATTTCAAATTGTAGCACATAGAAAAGCATAAAATTTAGAGCAATATAAACGCAACAAATTGGACTTACCACTTCCATTGGTCGGGTTTGAAGGACGTCGAGGCCTCGAAGAACTCCTGCAGACTCATGTGGCTAGGTGGGGAATTTATCATTTTAGGCTTTAAGTATGTTACGCTAATTTGAAATCTGATTAAGCATAGGTGGATAGAGATAGGAAGAATTCTTATACTTATTCTACTTAACACCAAAAAGCAGCTTAAAAATTTGTTATCCTCATAGGTATATTCATTTGGTACGCTTCGGTTATGATCGGGAAGAGTTTGGTGCGATCGCTAATATCTGATTGCGATCAGGATAATTCCTTAAAATTTAGGTTAGGGTGGTGCATTTATAGGCTGGTAATTCGATAAAACAACGTGGGACTTCCTGTGATGTAAGTACTCATCTTGTTGAGGGGTAGAGAAAAAATTGGCTTGGATCACTCTATTCGAAATCACTTGTTCAATGGTCTACTTCGGTAGCTTAAAAACCATCCAATTTGGGCTTCCTCGTCTTCGAAAAAAAAAAATGCACAGCCCTTTAGCCCCGTGTGGTTTTCCACAGGCCACAGAGTGGTGGCCAAAATTAAAGGACTGCAAGTTGGCTATAGAGGAAAAAATCCCCAGTAATATACGTCATATTAAGCATGATTTTTCTCTTTTGTTACCTGTGCAAAAATTCTATAATATTCACTGAATAAGGTGGTTTGAAAATAGCAGGTGTTTTGGAGCTGGTTTGCTTTATCTGGTCTTTTTTTTTTTTTTTTTTTTTTTTTATGGCACTTTACTGGCTCAACGGTAATGGATTGGATAAGGCGTTTGGAAAATGGCTGGTGATCTGGATCCAGTTTTCGTTTGGTTTTTTTTTTTTTACGATTTTTAAGTCATACAATTCAATGAAATCTCACGTCTGACACGTATATGTCTTCCAAATATTTTTAATTCTTTTTACATTGTCAATTTGTATTAAAAAAAATTAATTTAACTGGTTCAATTACAACATTATTCCCAACTTATTAGGGTATGAGATTGCACTTTATGCCAAACTGTTGCGTATTATTCAAAAACCAAAATTGAAAAGATCGATCACTTTTTGCCACCGAACATTTAGCCTCTGGGTGAAGGAAAAAATTTAATAGACTGAAAGTCACCACGGTTCCTTCTTCCAGGAACATAAAAACATGAAACATGAACGGTTATAAAACCAGTCTGGGACCTATTTCTGTATACCGTTTTCGTCATAATAGTCAAGTAAATTGCAAAAAATTTGGAATACAAATATGCAAAAGAGAAAACAAAAATCAACTTGAAATTAAAAAAACAATTATAAAATACGTCCGAACCTGGGATCGAACCTGAGTCTCTCGGTTACTACGCCGACATGCTACCCACTGAGCTATCCTAAGCCGGGGTTGCAGAGCAGCAAAAGGAAAGAAGAGACAAAGCTAGGCTTTGTACATATGCCATAAATAACGCAGTAGCCAAATCGAATCTATAACTGTGATACGAGGGGGGAGCGAAGGGGGTGTCACTTGTAAGTGATGTAAATAACCAAAAGCTGGTAGAAGAACGGTAATAAGAGAATAGTTACAGATACTTGAATCTCTACTACCCAGCACACAATTCTGTTGAGACAAAATTTAGAAAACTCCAATATTAGAATACAAACGAAGTTGTGGATTTTCAATCAATCATTACATATATGGGCAGGAGCTCCAAAATCATCTTGACCGGATTCAACGGAGAGCGATGGTGTTGATTGGGGACAGTAGGGTATCCAACTCTATTGCTTCCCTTGAACATCGTCGGAATGCGAGTAGCGTTGTATTGCTCTATCGACCAAATTGGTCCATGTTTTGATATAGGTGCCATATAAACCGATCTTGGGTCTTGACTTCTTGAGCCTCTAGAGGGCGCAAATATCTCCCGATTTGACTGAAATTTTGCACGTGGTGTTTTGGTATCACTTTCAACAACTAAGTTAAGTGTGGTTTAAATTGGTCCATGTTTTGATATAGCTGCCATATATACCGATCTTGGGTCTAGATTTCATGAGCCTCTAGAGGGCGCAATTCTCTTCCGATTTGACTGAAATTTTGCACGTGGTGTTTTGGTATCACTTTCAACAAATAATTTAAGTGTGGTTCAAATCGGTAAATGTTTTGATATAGCTGCCGTATATACCGATCTTGGGTTTTGACTTCTTGAGCCTCTAGAGGGCGCAATTCTCTTCCGATTTGACTGAAATTTTGCACGTAATGTTTTGGTATCACTTTCAACAACTAAGTTAAGTGTGGTTCAAATCGGTCCATGTTTTGATATAGCTGCCATATATACCGATCTTGGGTCTTGACATCTGGAGCCTCTAGAGGGCGCAATTCTCTTCCGATTTGACTGAAATTTTGCACGTAATGTTCTGGTATCACTTCCAACTACGTAAAGAGTGGTCTTAATCTGTCATCTTGGATCTTGACTTCTTGAGCCTCTAGAGTGCGCAATTCTTATCCGATTGAAATGAAAAATTGCACGACGTGGTTTGTTATGATATCCAACAACTGTGCCGATCTTGGATCTTGACTTCTTGAGCCTCTAGAGTGCGCAATTCTTATCCGATTGAAATGAAATATTGCACGTCGTGGTTCAAATCGGTCCATAACCTGATATAGCTGTCATATAAACCGATCTTGGGTCTTGACTTCTTGAGCCTCTAGTGTGGGCAATTCTTATCCGATTGGAATGAAATTTTGTACGACGTGTTTTGTTATGATATACAACAACTGCGCCAAGCATGGTTCAAATCGGTCCAAAACCTGATATAATTGCCATATAAACCGATCTTGGGTCTTGACTTCTTGAGCCTCTAGAGTGCGCAATTCTTATCCGATTGGAATGCAATTTTGCACGACTTGTTTTGTTATGATACCCAACAACTGCGCCAAGTATGGTTCAAATCGGTTAATAACCTGATATAGCTGTCATATAAACCGATCTTGGGTCTTGACTTCTTGACCCTCTAGAGGGCGCAATTCTTATCCGAATGGAATGGAATTTCGCACGACGTGTTTTGTTATGATACCCAACAACTGTACCAAGTATGGTTTAAATCGGTCCATAACCTGATATAGCTGCCATACAAACCGATCTTGGGTCTTGACTTCTTGAGCCTCTAGAGGGCACAATTCTTATCCGATTTGAATGAATTTTTGCACGAAGTATTTCGTTATGATATCCAACAACTATGCCAAGTATGATTTAAATCGGTCCATAACCTGATATAGCCGTCATATAAACAGATCTGGGGATTTGACTTCTTGAGCTTTTATAGGGCGCAATTCCTATCCGATTTGGCTGAAATTTTGCATGACGTATTTTATTTTTACTTTCAACAACTGTGTCAAATATGGTTCAAATCGGTTCATAACCTGATATAGCTGTCATATAAACCGATCTGGGATCTTGACTTCTTGAGCCTCTAAAGGTCGCAATTATTATCCGATATGCCTGAAATTTTGTACGACGGATACTCTCATGACCATCAACATACGTGTTTATTATGGTGTGAATCGGTCTATAGCCCGATACAGCTCTCATGTAAATCGTTCGCTCTATTTTACTTCTTTAGCCCCCAATTGGCGCAATTCTTATTCGAATTGGCTGACATTTTACACAGGTCTCCAACATATAATTTAATTGCGGTCCAAACCGGACCATATCTTGATATCGCTCTAATAGCAGAGCAAATCTTTTCTTATATCCTTTTTTGCCTAAGAAGAGATGCCGGGAAAAGAACTCGACAAATGCGATCCATGGTGGAGGGTATATAAGATTCGGCCCGGCCGAACTTAGCACGCTTTTACTTGTTTTTTTTTTTTAACTTCATATGTCCACTAAACCCATGCAAAAATTGTTTTGCACCTGTCATTGCACTGCCTGATGTTTTTATACAAGAATTGAATATTTGGCAACAATTGTGCCCAATCGGTTTTAATCGAATAATCACAACATATTGAATGTGTATTTTTTGGCTGTGACAATTCATTGCCTTCATCCGAAAGGATTTCCATGGAAATATCCCTTAAAATTTATTGTGTGTGTATACAAAACGACGCATTTGATCTGTTCTAGCAAATATTGTAGTAATCAGTATCAAGCCCACAAATCTCTTCTAAATGTGATAGAAAAGTAGATAAATGGCTTGTTGTCTGGATTTATAAACCAAAATTGGATAATTAACCATTTTAATGAAACACTTTGTTCTAATTACGCCGACAAACATCCCTAAGGATATCAAACGGATGCCACTACGGGAGATTGTGTAACAGACCCCAACTAACCAATTGGGCAAAGACAATGGTGTATAAATTTTTATTTTTATGAGTTAATTTGATTTAATTAAATCTGTTGGCATTTCCATTAATGATAATTAATTTTAACAATGCCTTGGTATGGCGATACAATGCAAGGCAATGAGATACTTATAACAAGCGGGCATTATCCTTGTCGAAATGTGTTAATGTACTAATTTTCACTTTTTTTGCCGTATTCCTTTTCTTTCCTGCTCTCTCATTCTATGGCATGCTTTACACTCCTTGCTGGATTTTGTTCTCACTTGGCTTGTTTAAGTGTGTCAAGTGAAATAACGTCCTGTTATCGTTTTTAATTTCTTCTTAACCTTTTTTGCCCTAAAGCGATTTGTTCATTTGTCCTGTAATGTGAGTCTGGTTGTGTGCTAAGCTGAGCATTTTCATGCTTTACGCTAAATTTCACTCGAACACTGTTTTCAAGGAGTATGGCAAGATATAATTATGGAAATAATGTTAAGCTCTCCAAAATTTTTTTTTGGTCCTTATTTTCAGAACTGTTGCTGATGTGGCTGTTGCCGCTTTGTTGCTGTTGCAGTTCTTGAAATAATGTAATTTTAATGAGCCACTTTCGTTGCACGATTACGAGTGCATTTCTGACGTGCCATGAATTTATAGGAAAATTGATAAAATTGTATTTTTCGTACTTATGCAAGTAATTGATTATGTCATTTGCATGCTTGGGTAATTTGGTGAAAAATTTTAAATGCAAATTATTTAGCTGCTGGTGCCAAACCTTTCAATTTTTGAATGATTTTGAAGAAAATTTGGACTGGACCATTTTTAGTAAGTATCATGAATTGTCCTTAAAAAGTAATATAAGTGAAAGCAGTTTTGAACTTTGTATTTATACCGATCTTAAGAAGACAGCAGTGAGTCACAAGCGTCTTCGCCTTCGTGGCCTTCTACATCCTCGTCGTTAGACTAGTATGTGACCCCCTGAACTCTCCCGTGCGGCAATATACGCAACAGCAGCATCCCAGCCCCAATATTGCCAGGACAATACCGGGGAGTGTATCTTTCTTGAAATTGAATTGCAATGGTCTGAGAGGCAGAATCGACGAGTTGGCTGATTTTATGAGTCGGTTGCAGCGGTCGTCCAGGAGGTAAAGGTGACCAACACCTTCAGCCTGCACAGTTGTCACGGATACAATGTGCTACGTAGGGGTCGCTTAAGGAATGGAGGTGGGGGAGGAGCATTCGTGATACACCATTCCGTGCAGTATAGACCCATTAGTGACCCCAACATGGAGTGCATGGGGTCTGCAGTCCGTCCGGTACTGCCGAGATACACCTATACAGCATGTATTGGGTTGCCCAAAAAGTAATTGCAGATTTTTTAAAATAAAGTAAATGCATTTTTAATACAACTTAGAATGAACTTTAATCAAATATATCTTTTTTACACTTTTTTTCTAAAGCAAGCTAAAAGTTACAGCTGATAACTGAGAGAAGAAAGAATGCAATTACAGAGTCACTGTGGATAAATTTGTCAACGCCGACTATATGAAAAATCCGCAATTACTTTTTGGGCAACCGGTTGATAGGTTGGTAGGTGTGTCCCAATTAATGGCCAAGCTTACAAACCCGACATAAGTGGGTTACTATCTGGTTCTAGAGGTATTTAATGCGCATCACATTTCATGGCATTCTCCCCTAGGTAACGACCAGCGGCGCATAGCTTTGGCAGAGTAGATTGAAGGCTCCACGTTTTGCATGGTGAATGAGGATTACAAGATGGTGCAGCTGCTCGCCAGACATTTCCATTGCATCTTCTGATCTGCTGAGAGACGTAAACAGGCAAACCGTCATTTCTTTGGGATCAGACCATCTCCACATAATTCTCACCATCTACCGCTTTGGCAGAGCAGATTGAAGGCTCCACGTTTTGCACGGTGGATGAGGATTACAAGATGGTGCAGCTGCTCGCCAGACATTTCCATTGCATCTTCTGATCTGCTGAGAGACGTAAACAGGCAAACCGTCATTTCTTTGGGATCAGACCATCTCCACATAATTCTCACCATCTACCGCTTTGGCAGAGCAGATTGAAGGCTCCACGTTTTGCACGGTGGATGAGGATTACAAGAAGGTGCAGCTGCTCGCCAGACATTTCCATTGCATCTTCTGATCTGCTGAGAGACGTAAACTGGCAAGCCGTCATTTCTTTGGGATCAGACCATCTCCACATAATTCTTACCATCGACCGATAAATAAAATTTAAAGTTATTTTGGAGGGATGTATTGGGTTGCCCAAAAAGTAATTGCGGATTTTTTAAAAGGAAGTAAATGCATTTTCAATAAAACTTTGAATGAACTTTAATCAAATATACTTTTTTTACACTTTTTTTCTAAAGCAAGCTAAAATTAACAGCTGATAACTGACAGAATAATGAATGCAATTACAGAGTCACAAGCTGTGAAAAAATTTGTCAACGCCGACTATATGAAAAATCCAATTACTTTTTGGGCAACCCAATATTTATTTTTGAGCAGAGAAGCCAAAGTTTCGGTATATGACGGTATTAGTCTCCGCAACACCCCAACCGGGACGTTGCCAGGGGGTGTATCTTTCTCGCAATTGAATTGCCACGGTCTCCGAGGCAAGATCGAAATATTTCAGTACGGAAGCCAATCCAAGCTAGGATGTTTGATTTTTTAGTAAAATTTCCGGACTTCATTCTGATTCCTATTAACCTCGCTTTTCTAACCCTCACATCTTTCCATATCCCTTTTCTTTCGGTAAAATAGACGTTTCCCTCCCTGGTTTGGTGGTGGCTTCTGGTACCCCAAGCAAGGATATCGCTGCACTTTCAATTGCGTGGGCAAGGGCTGGCCACTGCGCCGATATATCATCGGAAAGATGGTATATCATTCTTCAAAACATTTGGATCAGTCCAGTGATACTTCCATCTGTTGTGTTTGCAGCATTTTAATGTCCAGCTTCCGTGCTGTATCAGAACTTTTGGTGCAACAAGTTAATGAACCGAATCTATGTTTGCTCCCTGGATCAATGCGTTCTATCTGCCACAACGTGATCAATTTGGTTCTTTACTTCTTGATCTGGGGACTACCATGTGGCTAGATGAGTTTTGTTATACCCTCCATCATAAGATGGGTATATTAACCTCGCCATTCCGTTTGAAACACATCGAAATATTAAGCCTGAGACCCCATAAAGTATAAATATTTTTGATCGCTATGCCATTCTAAGTCGATCTAGCAATGTCTATCCGTATGTTTGTGGAAAGCACACTCAGTTTCAAAGGAATAAAGCTAGGCGCTTAAAATTTTGGTTAGCATGTCCGCCTATGACGCTGAACGCCTGGGTTCGAATCCTGGCAGGAACATCAGAAAATTTTTCAGCTGTGGTTATCCCCTTCTAATGTTGGCGACATTTATGAGGTACTTTCCCATGTAAAACCTTCACCACAAAGAGGAGTCGCTCTGCGGCCAGCCGTTCGGACTCGGCTATAAAAAGAGGTTCCCTTATCATTGACCTCAAAATTGAATCGGACAGCACTCATTGATTTGTGAGAAATTTTCCCCTAGTTCCTTAATGGAATGTTCATGGGCAAATTTGCATTTTCACTTCCCATCAGTGTAGGTCGGTTAGGATTGTTAAGGGGGCATATTGGTCCATGTTTTCATATAACTGCCATATAAACCGATCTTGACTTCCTGAATCCCTAGACGGCGTCATTCTTATCCGATTTAGCTGAAAATGTTTACAAAGTAAGGTCGAAATCGGTTCATAACCTGATATAGCTCCCATATAAAATGATCTCCCAATTATATCTCTTGAGCCTATACGGCCGCAATTCTTCCCCGATTTGGCTGTACAATGGCTTCTCCTATCACCTTCAACATGCGTGCCAAATATGGTCTGAATCGGTGTATAATCTGATATAACTCCCATATAAACTGACCTCCCAATATTGCTTCTTGAGTCCCTATAGGGCGCAATTCTTATCCGATTTGGCTGACATTTTGAACAATGACTTCTACAGTGGTCTCCAACATCCAAACCAAGTATGGTCCGAATCGGTACTCAACCTGATATAACTCCAATAGCCTGGCAATTTTTATCCATTATCCTTCGTTAGCCTATAAAGAGATACTGGGCAAAGAACTTGAAAAATGCAATCCATGGTGGAAGGTATATAAGATTCAGTCCGGCGGAATTGAGCATGCTTTTACTTTTTTGAACTAAGATTGGTTATTTTCTAACGATTTTCACCCAAATTTTTAATTTTTGTACGTGATCTCGGATCAAACTTTTTTTTGTTCTGGGACCTTTAGTTTAGCAGATATGGCAAATCTAAGATTTTTAACTGAAAATGATAAAAATCTGCCGACTTTAATCGAAATTTCGAAGTTTTAGAAGAGATCACGAATTTACTTTCCTTTTACTCTAAGTTGTTTAGTTTATAAGATATGGCCAATTTAAATTTTTGAATTGAAAATCATAAATTTCTGAAGATTTGTTTCCAAATTTCGACCTCTTGGATGTGATCACGAATTAGCCTTAATTTTTTTTTTTTTTTTTTTTTTGATGCTTTCTTTGAGAGATATGGCTGAATTTAGTTTTTTAACTACAAATCGCAATTTTCGTCCCATTCTTCTGCTGATTTTCATCGAAAGTTTTGAATTTTTGTAAGTGATCACAAATTCACTGCCCTTTTATTCTAGGTTGCTTAGTTTACGAGATATGGCCAATTTAAATTTTTAAATTGAATCATCATTTTCTGGCAATTTTCTTCCAAATTTCGAATCTTTAGAAATTATCACGAATTAAACTTACTTTTGCTGTAGAATGTTAAGTTTAGAAGATATGGCCAATATAAGTTTTTGAACTGAAAATCGCCTTTCTCGGCCCATTTTCTGTCAATTTGCACAGAGATTTCGAATTTTCGGAAGTGATCACGAGTTAGTGTTACTTTAGCTCTAGCGCTCTTATTTTAGGAGATAAGGCCAATTTAAAATTGTAAACTAAAAATCACCATTTTTGGACTAACAGATATCTCCGGCCTGACATAAGTTGTTGTACAAGGCAAATTTACATGTAGGTGTAGCGATTCTCGTTGAACTCCTATAGGTGTCGCCCGGTCTCTCAGACTTCCCACTCGATACCGCTGACGGTCCGCGACTGCATTTGCAGCTAATCTGTATGGAGCATTCCACTATGCACAACCCAGTAGCTCCTTGCTTAGATTCTCGTAATAACAGTGAACATCACATAGATCGGAGCTCGAAGTTTCAGCCAATGTAGTGCTCATAGCTATATCGTGTCGAGACTTACATACTTCGTTCATATCTATACCTGTAGGGGTACAGGCTCTCCCCCTTAGTAATGCGGAGCAGTATCTCTGAGGGTTCTCCGCTTTTACGTCGATAGAACGGAATAGCGCGAACAAAAATTGCTATAAAATGCCTCACACGGGCGTTGTATATGAACATAACATCGCATGCACACACACACACATAAAGTAGACCCTTAGGCACATAGGGCCCAGTTCTTCGCCGGGGTTACATATTCGAAGTATTTCTATATGACTGGATCTATCGTACCTTGGTGAATGGTCTAGGAGTTTACCTTTCTTGCAAACTTCTGCTACACTTACTCAAACTAGAGTATTACAGGTGATGCCGCCTTCATAGATGGCTATCCTTTTAATCTAGTCTAACCCAGGCTGGTCTTCCTGACCTTTAAACAAGTAACAAGTAAAAGCGTGCTAAGTTCGGCCGGGCCGAATCTTATATACCCTCCACCATGGATCGCATATGTCGAGTTCTTTTCCCGGCATCTCTTCTTAGGCAAAAAAAGGATATAAGAAAAGATTTGCTCTGCTATTAGAGCGATATCAAGATATGGTCCGGTTTGGACCACAATTAAATTATATGTTGGAGACCTGTGTAAAATGTCAGCCAATTCGAATAAGAATTGCGCCCTTTGTGGGCTCAAGAAGTAAAATAGAGAGATCGATTTATATGGGAGCTATATCAGGCTATAAACCGATTCAGACCATAATAAACACGTATGTTAATGGTCATGAGAGAATCCGTCGTACAAAATTTCTGGCAAATCGGATAATAATTGCGACCTCTAGAGGCTCAAGAAGTCAAGATCCCAGATCGGTTTATATGCAGCTATATCAGGTTATGAACTGATTTGAACCATATTTGGCACAGTTGTTGGATATCGTAACAAAACACGTCGTGCCAAAATTCATTCAAATTGGATAAGAATTGCGCCCTCTAGAGGCTCAAGAAGTCAAGACCCAAGATCGGTTTATATGGCAGCTGTATCAGGTTATGGACCGATTTGAACCATACTTGGCACAGTTGTTGGATGTCATAACAAAACACGTCGTGCAAAATTTCATTCCAATCGGATAAGAATTGCGCACTCTAGAGGCTCAAGAAGTCAAGACCCAAGATCGGTTTATATGGCAGCTGTATCAGGTTATAGACCGATTTGAACCATACTTATCACAGTTGTTGGATGTCATAACAAAACACGTCGTGCAAAATTTCATCCCAATCGGATAAGAATTGCGCACTCTAGAGGCTCAAGAAGTCAAGACCCAAGATCGGTTTATATGGCAGCTATATCAAAACATGGACCGATATGGCCCATTTACAATACCAACCGACCTACACTAATAAGAAGTATTTGTGCAAAATTTCAAGCGCCTAGCTTAACTCCTTCGGAAGTTAGCGTGCTTTCGACAGACAGACGGACGGACGGACGGACAGACGGACGGACATGGCTAGATCGACATAAAATTTCACGACGATCAAGAATATATATACTTTATGGGGTCTCAGACGAATATTTCGAGTAGTTACAAACAGAATGACGAAATTAGTATACCCCCCATCTTATGGTGGAGGGTATAAAAAGGCGTTAAGTTCGGCCGGGACGAACTTTGGATACCAACCACCTCGGGTATATATTTAAACCACCTTTCATCAAAATCCGGTGAAAATTGCATACCTTATGTCCCATAGCAGTTATATCGGAATATGTTTGGTTTGGATAAAATACTAATAAGTACAAGTCATTGTTCAATTGTGCATAATAAAATACTGGTCGTTTTAGTAGCTATAAAAATAAAATAAACCGATCTGAACCATATACAAAATGGATGTCGAAAAGCCTAACATAAGTCAATGTGTCAAATTTCAGTTAAATCGGCGGCTATTTTGGACCAAGACTTTAACTCGAGATATCGGTCAATATGGCAGCTATATGCAAATCTTGATCGATCTAAACCAAATCGCAGAAATGTGTCGAGGGGCTTAACTTTACTCTCTGCCCCAAATTTCGGCAACATCGGACAATAAATGCGCCTTTTATGAGACCAAAACATTAAAACGAGAGATCGGTCTATATGGCAACTATATCCAAATCTGGACCGATCTGTTCCATTATGCAGAAGTATGTCAAGGAGCTTAACCTCACTCACTGCCCCAAATTTTGGCAACATCGGATAATAAATGCGCCTTTTATGGGTCCAAAACTTTAAATCGCGAGAGCCAAGACCTTAAATCGAGAGATCGGTCTATATGGCAACTATATCCAAATCTGGACCGATCTGAGCCAAATTGGCGAAGGATGTCGAAGGGCATAACACAACTCACTGTCCCAAATTTCAGCAAGATTGGATAATAAATGTGGCTTTTATGGGTCTAAGACCCTAAATCGGAGGATCGGTCTATATGGCATCTATAACCAAATCTGAACCGATCCGGACCAAATTAACGAAGGATGTCGAAGGACTTAATGCAACTTACTGACCCAAATTTCAACAAAATCGGATAATAAATGTGACTTTTATTGGCCAAAGATCCTAAATCGGCGGATCGGTCTATATGGCAGCCGTAACCAAATCTGAACAGATCTGAGCCAAATAAACGAATGATGTCGAAGGGCTTAATATAGCTCACTGCCTCAAATTTCAGCAAAATCGGATAATAAATGTGGCATTTATGGTCCTAAGAACCTAAATCGGAGGATCGGTCTATATGGCAGCTATATCCAAATCTGGACCGATCTGAGCCAAATTAACAAAGGATGTGGAAAGGCTTAACATAGCTCACTGTCCCAAATTTCAGCAAAATCGGATAATAAATGTAGCTTTTATTGGCCTAAGACACTAAATCGGCCGATCGGTCTATATGGCAGCTATATCCAAATCTAGACCGATCTGAGCCAAATTAACAAAGGATGTGGAAAGGCTTAACATAGCTCACTGTCCCAAATTTCAGCAAAATCGGATAATAAATGTGGCTTTTATTGGCCTAAGACCCTAAATCGGCGGATCGGTCTATATGGCAGCTATAAACAAATCTGAACGGATCTGGGCCAAATTAACGAAGGATGTCGAAAGGCTTAACATAGCTCACTGTCCCAAATTTCAGCATAATCGGATAATAAATGTGGCTTTTATTGGCCTAAGACCCTAAATCGGCGGATCGGTCTATATGGCAGCTATATCCTAATTAGGACCGATCTAAGCCAAATTAACGGAGTATGTCGAAAGGCTTAATATAGCTCACTGTCCCAATTTTCAGCAAAATCGGATAATAAATGTGGCTTTTGTGGGCCTAAGACCCTACATCGCAGGATCGGTCTATATGGCAGCTATAACCAAATCTGAACCGATCTGAGCCAAATTAACGAAGGATGTCGAAAGGCTTAACATAGATCACTGTCCCAAATTTCAGCAAAATCGGATAATAAATGTGGCTTTTATTGGCCTAAGACCCTAGATCGGCGGATCGGTCTATATGGCAGCTATAACCAAATCTGAACCGATCTGAGCCAAATTAACAAAGGATGTGGAAAGGCTTAACATAGCTCACTGTCCCAAATTTCAGCAAAATCGGATAATAAATGTGGCTTTTATTGGCCTAAGACCCTAAATCGGCGGATCGGTCTATATGGCAGCTATAAACAAATCTGAACGGATCTGGGCCAAATTAACGAAGGATGTCGAAAGGCTTAACATAGCTCACTGTCCCAAATTTCAGCATAATCGGATAATAAATGTGGCTTTTATTGGCCTAAGACCCTAAATCGGCGGATCGGTCTATATGGCAGCTATATCCTAATCAGGACCGATCTAAGCCAAATTAACGGAGTATGTCGAAAGGCTTAATATAGCTCACTGTCCCAATTTTCAGCAAAATCGGATAATAAATGTGGCTTTTGTGGGCCTAAGACCCTACATCGCAGGATCGGTCTATATGGCAGCTATAACCAAATCTGAACCGATCTGAGCCAAATTAACGAAGGATGTCGAAGGGCTTAATATAGCTCACGGTCCCAAATTCCAATAGAATCGGATAATAAATGTGGCTTTTATTATTCTAAGACCCCAAATCGGCGGATCGGTCTATATGGGGGCTATATCAAGATATAGTCCGATATAGCCCATCTTCGAACTTAACCGGCTTATGAAAAAAAAAAATCTGTGCAAAGTTTCAGCTCAATATATCCATTTTTGAAGACTGTAGCGTGATTTCAGCAGACAGACGGACGGACATGCCTAGATCGTCTTAGATTTCTACGCTGATCAAGAATATATATACTTTATAGGGTCGAAAATGATATTTCGATGTGTTGCAAACGGAATGATAAAATGAACATACCACCCATCCTTCGGTGGTGTGTATAAAAAAAGATACAGCAATAATTCGGTGGTTTTCCCCTCCTAATGCTGGCAACATTTGTGAGGTACTATGCCATGAAAAACTTCTTTCCAAAGAGGTGTCACACTGCGGCACGCCGTTCGGACTCGGCTATAAAAAGGAGACCCCCTATCATTGAGCTTAAACTCGAGTCGGACTGCACTCGTTGATATGTGAGAAGTGTGCCCCTACTCCTTAGTGGAATGTTCTTGGACAAAATTTGCAATAATTCGTAACCTCTTTATAATATTTGTAACGTACGATATCTAGCTGCAGCCAAACAATTCAAAAGTTGAAGAATGACCATCGAACACTCGAATCTACCCACACACACATCGTGATATGCAATGCGTGTGATTGTAAATCAAGAATACCACATCATCAATGGCATTGCTATTTTAGTTAACCACTAAGCACCATCAAGTGAATGTTCATTTCGCAAAGTACTAACAAAGAGTCATTACCACGGAATGTGTTTGCAATGGTGACAGTGTTAAGTTATTGCATGCATTTGCATGGTATATGTGTATGTGTATAGTGTAGATAGTAAACTTCATGTGTGTATGTATTTGTCGTTTCGTATTAAGGAGTTCATTAACTATAGCTGTGAAATAATCAAAGCATTATGTATGGTTTATGGAGCTATAGTTCTTCTTCACACACACACACACTAGCGCACACAATCACATCCTAGTAAATATACATGTAGACATATGGCAAAGTCTTTTAGCCATTTGACATGTTAATCGGGCATAAAATTAATTTGTGCCGCAGTGCCATATTAAACATTAATTACGCACATCACATTCACACTGAAACACACACATAAGCACACCAACAGCTTCCAACTGACACTCACACCACCTACCCAAATGTTGTGTTCTTTTGTGTCCCTCCCTACCACGTTCACCCATTCATGTGGCATGTTAAGAGAATTCATGTGTGAGTGCGTTGCTCATTAGTGTTTGTTTTGGCATTTAAGCATGTGTGTGTTTGTGTTGTCCTTACAGATGATGCTGTTGGGAACATCTTTAGTGGTTTAGTGTTAAGCATATTATAAAGTCCATTTGTTATTGGTCATTATGTGTTTTAGTTGTTGTTGTTGTTGTTATAGTTGCTCTTGTCTTTGGTTTGAACAAGAGTTCAAATGAATTCTAATGCCTTCTATTGCAATGAGATCATTGACTTGGCCTATATTGATTCAACCAAAGACAATATTTATTATCTTCCTGCTGTGTGCGTATCTGTGTCCAAGTGTATTGGTGCTGGTATTCATCATTGAAGTTGAAAGAAATAAAGTTAGGCCAGGCTAATAAAAACTAAAGCCAAATGTGCTTCGAAGGCATTATAGCCACAGATAAGTATCAATTAAGTCGTTAGTGGAATGGAAGAAGACATCCTTAGAGCAAATATCAAGAGGAGGGGATCCACATATTGGGTTGCCCAAAAAGTAATTGTGGATTTTTTAAAAGAATGTAAATGCATTTTTAATAAAACTTGGAATGAACTTTAATCAAATATACTTTTTTTACACTTTTTTTCTAAAGCAAGCTAAAAGTAACAGCTGATAACTGACAGAAGAAAGAATGCAATTACAGAGTCACAAGCTGTGAAAAAATTTGTCAACGCCGACTATATGAAAAATCCGCAATTACTTTTTGGGCAACCCAATATATTTTGTTATTCTAAGGGTATTCAGACTTATTTCTTTCAGGATCAGTAAACGATATGTAGCACTACTCTCTTAATTAGATTAATAATACTCAGTCAGAGGCAGTGTAGGAATTGGTCAAAAAGTTATTCTATGTTAGACCAACCTTCGGATTTCTCTGTCTCCTAACTGGCACATCCTCAGGTGTTAGACAGCGAGTGGAGTTGCTTCAACACGAGTGATTCTAGTTCATAGTAGAAATGGAGTTGGACGCATGTTTTCAGGGTAACTTGCTCCCCTTGTACTCAATTGACAAGTGATTTGCATAGCCTCTCATAGTTGCGCACAACTAGTCTTAGAGCTATAAAAAGAAGAAGACTCACGCAAACCAGGGAAAGGCAGATGCGCTCCCAAGCTTTCAAATAGGTTGCTTAACGGACTTTGATAATGACAATGTTAATAATCTCAATCTGGCTGGTATGAATCAGCCAGATCGAACTCCTAGGCCAGCAGAATGACTGATCCAAAGGATGCCACAGCATTTCGGAAGAGAAAGATGATCGCAAATAAAGGTAAGATGCCACGCTCTTGGCCACCGTAGCACCGAGGTTAGCATGTCCGCCTATGACGCCGAACGCCTGGGTTCGAATCCTGGAGAGAGCATCAGAAAAATTTTCAGCGGTGGTTTTCCCCTCCTAATGCTGGCAACATTTGTGAGGTACTATGCCATGTAGAACTTCTCTCCAAAAAGGTGTCGCACTGCGGCACGCCGTTCGGACTCGGCTATAAAAAGGAGGCCCCTTATTATTGAGCTTTAAACTTGAATCGGACTGCACTCATTGATATGTAAGAAGTTTGCCCCTATTCCTTAGTGGAATGTTCATGGGCAAAATTTGCAATTTAGCCACGCTCTTGGGCCAAAGTAGCCAGAAAGCTCTACGAGTAAGCAACCATCATAATAAGTTATGATTCTGGTAAAAACTCCACAGACAATAGTAGAAGATCTGGTCAATAAGCAGATCTTACAATAGTTGGTGAACTCAGGGGGAAAACCACATATGCAGATGAGTTGTGAATGCATCCCCAGTTGTGAGGGCACATCCTAATGCTGACGTTTGCTTTGAAGAATGTATAAAAACCTTATGGAAACTCATTGGGAATAATGAGTTACCTCCGAAAGTGCGCAAAACTCGACTTGGTGAGAATGAGAGTCATAGTTATATCAGGGGATGCGGTAATAAGTACACCACAGAATGCCTGCTGGAGGTATTTGACAAACAAAACCATCAGGGTCGAAAAGGAAGAGGAAGCTCTACCTATGGTAGGCGTTGATAAAGTCTCCGTGACAAATTTGACAAATATCAAAGGCAAAGCGTTCTACATGTCTCCTGTCTTCTTCAAAATTGGTAGGGAGGAGCCATTACTATCTAAACAAGTAAAAAGCCTTAAGTTCGGCCGAGACGAACTTTGGATACCCACCACCTCGTATACATATATTTGCACATTTCGTCATAGTACGGTGGAAAATAAAACTTTTCTTAACTCATAGCAACTATATCTAAATACAGCCCGATCTCCACCATAATCAAGAAGGCTATATAGGGGGTCTAACACAACTCTTTGTACCAAAACCAGTAAGGAAAGGCAAAAGTCGGACCGTGCCGACTATATACTTTTTTCGACTATATAGTTTTGCGCACGTATTGGAACGTAATGTAGCGTCTCATGCTAAATCGGATCAAAATTGTATCTTACAGCCTTAAAAGGCCAAATCGAATGAAATATATATATGGGAACTATATCTAAATCTGAACCGATTTGAACAAGAATACATGGACACACACGGACAGACGGACATGGCTAAATCGAATCAGAAAGTGATTCTGAGTTAATCGGTATACTTATCAATGGGTCTAGCTCTTTTCCTTCTTAGCGTTGCAAACAAATGCACAAATCTATAATACCCTGTACCACAGTGGTGGTGTATGGTATAAAAAAAGCATCTTTTGTGGGCCCAAAAACTTAAATCGGGAAATCGATACATGTATATGGCCGCTTTATCCAAATATAGACCGAACTGAACCATATGTGGCAAGAATGTCAAAAAGCTTAACAGGGCTTGCTGAGTCAATTTTCAGCGAAATCGGATGCGCTTTTTATAGGGCTTTCCCAGGGGCGGCTGGAGGCGAGCGTCGGATTATAGAGCAAGCGGCTGGCCACATCGAGGGATACATGGGCCAGTAACCCGCTCCCGGAAAACTGTGAGAACTACAATGAGAAACAAAGGAATAGTAAAAACGGACCCCTCCAATCTTGACGACCAACGCAAACGAAAAAAGGACCACGGTTTGCGGATCTGCACCTGAAATGTCCTTTATGTGCATACAGTACATGCACACACAGGAAGTGCGATGAATTGGGAATGGTGTCAATAAAACACCAAATTGTGACAAACTATACTAAAGTTCTATCAGAATGAGGTCCAAGTAGCAGTGACCCGACTAAAGAGCAACAAGGCAGCAGGAGCCGACGGGTTACCCGCTGAATTATTTAAGACCGGAGGCGACACGCTGATAAGGCGTATGCATCAGCTTATCTGCGCAATCTGGCTAGAGAGATTGCCAGCAACTTTATCTACATCGGCACCGCCATAACCGAAACGAACGATAGTTTTGAGATAAAGCGAAGAATAATACTAGCAAACGGGTACTACTTTGGACTAAGTAAGCAGTTTAGAAACAAGGCCACCTCTCGACAGACGAAGATTACACCATACAAGACACTGATACTACTCGTGTTGTAATATGGTTCTGAGGCATAGGAACTTGTTAAAGCAGATGAGACAGTGCTTGGAGTATTTGAGAGAAAGATTATTTGTAAAATAATTGCACCAGTTTGCGTTAATGGAGAATATAGGCGTCGTATGAACCACGAGGTGTATGAGCTGTAGGACGACGATAGCATAGTTACACGTATCAAAATACAACGGCTGCGTTGGCTAGGTCATGTTGTCAGAATGGATGAAGAAGAAGAAGAAGTCTTTTGAAGGCAAACACGGTGGTACACTCAAACCCGGAAGAAGAAATGTTTTGTCATAGCCAATTAAAATAAAGTGAAGCCAAGTGTCTGTGTGGGCACTTCACTCCCAAAATACAACCCAAACCGGACATATATACCCACTACAATGCAGGAGTCCAAAGAAGGTATAAGAGAATAGAGCAAAAATATGCCCTTAAACATTTCATTAAAGAACAGGGGCAAACTTCTCACACATCAATAAGTGCTGTTCGATTTAAGTTTAAGCCCAATGATAAAGGACCTCCTTTGTATAGCCGAGTCCCAACGGTGCGACACCTCTATGGGGAAAAGTTTTTACATGACCTCTTGGCAAGGCATCTCATAAATGTCATTAACATTAGAGGGGATAACCAGCCCTTAAAATGTTTCCAATGTTCTCGCCAGGATTTTAACCCATGTGCTTGGCATTATTGGGGAAATTGCTAACCTCTGCGTTTCAATTGCACGAATACGATATCCACGTTTGGGGAGAAATATCCCCATCTTAAAGGTTTACCAAAAGGGGTCTTATATATCGACCATTGCAATATAGGGCTCATATAGGAGCGTGCTGCGGGGCGGGCCGGGTTCGGCTTGTTGGATATATAGACATATCTTTCAATTTGAGATTATGAGTCCTAAATTGACGCATTGGTCACCCAATTACGCTAATAACTCTGAGTTTTATTAAGCCTCTTGACATCCTTAGTCGAAATTGGAATATATTTGGCTATAGATAGCTGCCAATTCTCGGATTTACATTGAGACCAAATACACTTTTCATCACATTGCGACAAATTTGGTATAGTGAGTTATATTGGACTCCTCGACTGCGTTACCAAATTTCATCTAGATAGGCCTATATTTAGATGTAGTTATACAACCACCAATATTTATTCGATTTCTTTGAAATTTTTTAAATCCACTGTTATGAGTATTCAAAGATCAGCTCGGCCAAACTCAATGAGTTTTTACTTGATTTACATAAATTTGCATGTTGATTGCAATTGGATTTTTCGATTTTATTTGCTATAAATTACTGTAGTATGTTTTTTATATGATAGCAGAGGATGTGTGGTAGTGTGTTTATAAACATTGATGTCTTTCCTTGCTTTCTAAAGAATTTAGTGCCTGTGTATATTTTCCATTTAAATGTTAGAGTTGCTAGTTCTATACTTATTCAAATGAACGAATGTTTTTTTTTTACCCACAACGTAGTAATTAAAAAATATATTTCATACATAAACAAGTAAGGAAAATCAAAATTCGGGTGGAGACGACTATAAAATATCTTACGTAGAGTAAGCTATCTGCCTAATATTCCAAAAAATGCATGTACAACTTTGTAATGATTGGACTAAAACGGTGACCATAATAGGGGTACATATTGGCTGAAATATATATATTGGAAACATAAATTAAACTGAACCGATTTCGATGAGCGCAAGCTTAGATGTCAAATCAAACACCTCACGTGAAATTTTTGTAAAGATCGGACTAAAACTTCGGCTACTACAGCTACAATAGTGCACATCAGATGAAATTTATAGATGGGATCAATATCCAAAACTGGAAATTAATAAAACATTACAAGTAAAAAGGCATAAAGTTCGGCCGGGACAAACTTTGGTTACCCACCACCTCGGGTATATATGTAAACCATATTTCGTCATAATCCGGTGAAAAATACATAATGTATGCCCCCATAGCAGCTATATCAAAGTATGACGTGATTTCGACCAAATTCGACACGGAAATTGGGTGGTCTTAAAAGAACAGCTTAAATGGCAGATAGCTATAGCCAAATATGTTCCAATTTCGGCAACGGATGTCGAGAGACCTAATAAAACTCAGAGTTATTAGCATATTTGGGTGACAAATGCCCTATTAAGGAATTGGCCAGTAACAAGTGTTCTAATTAAGTCATTGTTCAATTTTGTAGAACATCATATTGGTCTTTTTGATAGCCATATCCAAATATAGACCGATCTGAACCATATAAGACAGGGATATCGATAAGCCTAACGTAAGTCACTGTGTGAAAATTCAGCGCAATCGGTTTATAAATGTACTTTGTATGGGGCTAAGACTTTAAATCGAGAGATCGGTGTATATGGCAGCTATATCCAAATCTTAGCCGATCTGAGCCAAATTGCAGAAAGATGTCGAAGAGCCCAACACATCTCACTGTCACAAATTTCAGCGAAATCGGACAATAAATGTGACTGTTATGGGCCCAAGACTCTAAATCGAGTGATCGGTCTGTATAACAGCTATATCCAAATCTGAACCGATTTGGGCCAAATTAAAGAAGGATGTCGAAAGTCCTAACACAACTCAATGTCCCAAATTTTGTCTAAATCGAGCAATAAATGCGCCTTTTATGGGGCCAAGACTTTAAATCGAGATATCAGTCTATATGGCAGCTATATCTAAATCTGGACCGATTTGGGCCAAGTTGCACAAAAATGTCGAAGCGCCTAACACAACTCACTGACCCAAATTTTGGCGAAATCAGACAATAAATGTGACTTTTATTGGCCCAAGACCCTAAATCAAGTGATCGGTTTATATGACAGCTATATCCAAATATGGACCGATCTGGGCCAAATTGAAGAAGAATATGGAAGGGCGTAGCACAACTCACTGTCCCAAATTTCGGCGACATTGGACAATAAATGCGCCTTTTATTGCCCCAAGACCTTAAATCGAGCGATCAGACTATATGGCAACTATCTGTGCCATATTGCAGAAGTATTTCCAGGGGTTTAACCTAAATCACTGTCCCAAATTTCGGCAACATCGAACAATAAATCAAAACATTAAATCGAGAGATCGGTTTATATGGCAGCTATCCAAATCTGAACCGATCGGGGCCAAATTGAAGAAGGATATAGACTGGCCTTACACAACTCTCTGTCTCAAATTTAAGCAAAAACGTATAATAAGTGTGGCATTTAGGGGTCTAACACCATAAATCGGCGGATCGGTATAAATGATATAGCCCATCTTCGAACATAACCTGCTTTTGGACAAAAAAAAAGAATCTGAGCACAGTTTCAGCTCAATATCTCTATTTTTAAAGACTGTAGCATGATTTCACAGACGGACGGACATGGCTAGATCGTCCTAGATTTTCACGACGATCAAGAAATATGTACTTTATAGGGTCGGAAATCGATATTTCGATGTGTTGCAAACGCATTCGTCGAGTTCTTTGCGCGGTATCTCTTTTTAGGCAAACAAAGAATAATGAATTAGAACTGTTATACTATTGGAGGTCATTGTATAATATTTCAGTCCATTCGGATAAGAATTGCGCCTTGTAAGGGCTCAAGAAGCAAAATCGGGAGATCGGTTTATATGACAGCTATATCAGGTTATGCAATGATATGCGCCATACTCAGCACAGTTGTTGGAAGTCATAACAAAATACCTCATGCAAAATTTCAGCCAAATTTGATGAGACTGGTGCCCTCTAGCGGCTTAAGAAGTCAAGATCCAAGATTGGTTTATATGGCAGCTGTACCAGGTTATGAACCGATTTGAATCATACTTAGCACAGTTGTTGGAAGTCACAGCAGAACACCTCAAGCAAAAATTTAGCCAAACTTGATGAGACTAGCGCCCTCTAGCGGCTCATGAAGTCAAGATCAAAGATCGGTTTATATGGCAGCTATATCATGTTAAGCAACGATTTGCGCCATGCTTAGCACAGTTGTTGGAAGTCATAACAAAACAACTCAATCAAAATTTCAGCCCAATTGGATGAGAATTTCGCGCTCTATTGGCTCAAGAAGTCAAAACCCAAGATCGGTTTATATGGCAGCTCTATCAGGTTATGAACCGATTTGAACCATACTTAGCATAGTTGTTAGTTGTGATAACAAAACACCACGTGTGAAATTTCAGTAAAATCGAACCAAAATTGCGCCCCCTAGAAGCTCATGAATTCAAGACCCAAGATCGGTTTATATGGCAGGTATATCAAAACAAGAACCGATTTGGCCCATATACAGACAGACGGACGGATGGACGGATGGATGGACGGACATGGGTAGATCGACTTAAAATGTCATGAGGATCAAGAATATATATACTTTATGGGGCCTTAGACGCATATATCGAGGTGTTACAAACAGAATGACGATATTTGTATACCCCCATCCTATGGTGGGGGGGTATAAAAATAAATAGCGTTCATCCTTAGGCCAAGAAGAGGTATATGAAAATGCGATCTGTACCTTGATTACAAGAAAACATGGACAGAAAGACATAAGCAGGCATAGCTTAATCGAATCATTAAGTAGTTCTAAGCCGATCGATATACTCAATATTGGGTTCAGATCGTCTCCTTCTTAGCATTGCAAACAAATGCACAAAGTCGTAATACCCTGCCCTACATTTGAGGTGTAGGGTATACAAGTTAAGTTTTCATTTGAGGAAATGAAATATCTATGCCCTTAACAACAGAATTGAATAGGCCACATAGTATTTGCTTTCATTTTCTATTTTTCTTCATTTATTTTTCCATTTTAAAAAATTTTTAATAATAACAAAACAAAAAACTCCCGCATAGATTGGAAAATTGCATGCTCCATTGCACCAAAATACATTCTTTCTTTGTAGCATTGCTTCTTATTATTATAAATTTCCTAATTTAATGCTGTATTGTTGCCATAGCAATTGTTGATATTGCTGTTGTTGTTGTTGTTGTTGTTGTAGATGCAACTACAATTGCTACTGCTGCCAAATACCAACAGTTTTTGAGTAATTGCTGTAAACAATAAGACATAAATTCATCAAAATGTCTGCTGCAAAGTAACGAAGATGCATTGTATGCAGCACCAGGCTTCCGCCTTCGCATCCGTCTACGCCAGCTACATGCCAGCATATTTCATTGCCAGCCAAGGAATATAACCAATACCGAGCCTTTGTGCAATATATATTTATGTGCATGCGTATAAAAATATATATGAATATGGAATTCTGCAACATCTGTAAAATATGGAAAAATATGTTCAGGAAATAAATGAAAATATAGGCTACATCCGTAGTCATGCACGTTTGTATGTCTAGGAGTATGTAAGGTGAGCTTTTAAAATCTTTTAATGGAGCCCAGCAAGGGGCCTTTCACAAAATGGCCAACCAAATTTTTCAAATGGAAATTCAGGCCCTCTCTATCCGCCAAGTAGTCCCTCCGTTGCCATGGTACGTGTAAACATCTACAATTGCCCCAGTACTGAACAATCATTGTTTGTACATTGTGGCGCATGTGGAATATGCAATTCGTATTAATGTAACGTATACGTTCCGGGGGCAAGGCAGCACGTACTATATGCCTTCAATGAAAATCAAAATTACATTCTTGAATTTCATGCATTCAATTATTCTTAACAATGGCCAGTCGTATATAAAGGATAAGATGTTTATTGAGTTATTTCAAATATTAAACAAAAAAAATCAAATCGCCCATTGGAGTGACTTAGAAATTTAACCTAATCAGACAAGAATTGCTCCCTATATGGGTTTAAAAAGTAAAATCGAAAGATCGGTTTATATGGTAGCTACATCAGGTTTTAGACCGATGCAGGCCATACTTCGCACGTATGTTGAAAGCTATAAGTGTAAGTTACCTGAAAAATTTCAGGCAAATCGGATAAGAATTGCGCACTCTAGAGGCTCAATATTAAAATCGGGAGATCGGCATCGGCATTTCATTGGAGCTATTTTAAAACATGGACCGATATGGCCCATTTACAATCCCAACTTTCCCACACTAATAGGATGAATATGTGCGAATTTTCAAGAGACTGGATATACTCCTTTGAAAATTAGCGTGGTTTCCACAGACAAACATGGCTAGATCGATGTAAAATTTCATGGCGATCAAGAATGTATTTTTTTGAATTTTCGAACATTTTCTAGACCCTTTAATTATAAGGGGTATAATAAATGTCGCATATCTTCGAAACCGGAAGATATATTATAGACCTCTAGCGGACTTTTTTACACTATCAGCAATAAAAATTTAAAAATCGAAGTTTTGGCAGCCCGAACAAATGTTCTTTAGAGGCCTTCCAAGTGGAAACCAGACCACCTAGGTCCCAAAAATTTTGCACTTGATCTCGTTAACACCTCAGTTCTAAACATATAATTTTCATACCCACCACCGACGGAGTGGGGTATCATACCCACCACGGGGGTATATTCATTTTGTCATTCCGTTTGCAACACATCGAAATATCCATTTCCGACCCTATAAAGTATATATATTCTTGATCAGCGTAAAAATCTAAGACGATCTAGACATGTCCGTCCGTCTATCCGTCTATCTGTTGAAATCACGCTACAGTCTTTAAAAATAGAGATATTGAGCTGAAACTTTGCACGAATTCTTTTTTTGTCCATAAGCAGGTTAAGTTCAAAGATGGGCTGGGAAGATGGAGTTGTGTAAGGCCCTTCAACATCCTCCGTCAATATGGCTTAGATCGGTTCAGATTTGGATATAGCTGCCATATAGACCGATCCTCCTATTTAGGGTCTTAGGCCTATAAAAGCCACATTTATTATCCAATTTTGCAGAAATTCGGGACAGTGAGTTGTCTAAGACCCTTCGACATCCTTCGTCAATATGGCTTTGATCGGTCCAGATTTGGATATAGCTGCCATATAGACCGATCTTCCGATTTAGGGTCTTAGGCCCATAAAACACGCATTTATTGTCCGATGTCGCCGAAATTTGGGACAGTAAGTTAGGTTAAGCCCCTTGACATACTTCTGCATTATCGCACAGATCGGTCCAGATTTGGATATAGCTGCCATATAGACCGATCTCTCGGTTTCAGGTTTTGGAGCCATAAAAAACGAATTTATTGTCCGATGTTGCCGAAATTGTGGACAAAGAGTTAAGTTAAGCCCCTCCACATATTTCTGCTATGGGACATAAGGTAGAGGTTTGCACCGGATTTTGACGATACATATATACCCGAGGTGGTGGGTATCCAAAGTTCGGCCCGGTCGAACTTAACGCCTTTTTACTTGCTTTTTTTAGTTTTTTGCCTGTTAGGGAGAATGTCATTATGTTTCAAAATTTTTCTTTGTTTCTCTTTCGGGACGAGCTCAATGATCAGAGATTCTCTTTGCAAATGGAAAAGGAAAGCCAAAGATCGCAACACACCAGCCACTATGTGACGCGTTTCGTCTTTGGTTAGAAGACTTTTCAACAATATTAGATGGCATCAAGGGCCGAGCGTTGGTATGTTGTATTTGAATCATATGTATAGCGCAAATGCCTCTATGATAAAAATAGCACATTAGCCACACTCGACAACCCTGTCTTTTAGATGTACTTTTCCCACTGCATGTGTTTTCGTGTAATGACAGATTTTTTTCTGCGACAATTACACTACAATTACACTTACACTACTTCCATTATACACATGATTCTGTGCATCTGTTGGAAGTTGTATTGATGGCTTCCAATGCTAGACAACGGTTAAATTTTCAAGTCCAGGTTTATTTTCAAGTTTTTTGCCTGTTAGGGCAAAGATCATTATGTTTCACAATTTTAGTTTGTTTCTCCTTTGAGACGAGCTCAATGATCGAAGATTTTCTTTGCAAATAGAAAAGGAAAGCCTGAGATTGCAACACACCAACTACAATGGGACACGTTTCGTCTTTGGTTAGAAGACTTTTCAACCACATTAGGTGTGATGGCTTCAAGAGCCGTGCGTAGGTATGTTGTATTTGAATCGTTAGGATAGGTTAGGTTTAAGTGGCAGTCTGCCATCAGACTCACTTAGACGTTTTCGTCCATTGTGATACCACAGGAACAGTTCCCAGTTCCTACCGCTGAACCATCCAGTTCGCTTTAAAAAGCCCAATAACTTGCGAATGTTCACATCCGCTAAATCAGACAGGGTCTCAGAGAAATGAGAACCTAAATAGGAACTCCTTCTGGCTGCTAGTGTGGGACACAAACACAAAAGGTGTTCTATAGTCTCTTTTTCTTCGATGTCCTCACAGCTTCTGCAAAAGTCGTTGCTGGCAACCTTCAGTCTGTCGGCATGTTTTCCCATTAGATAGTGACCTGTCATAACGAACACAATGACTGAGAAGTCTGTTCTAGTCAATGACATCAAAGCGGTAAACCTCTTCAAGTCTACATTAAGCCACATTTTTTTTTTTTTTTTTTTTTTTTTTTAATGCTCACAGCCCACCTTTTGTTGTCCTTCGGGCCTGGTCCTAAAACTTAGCTTACATGTCGCTAGAGGCATACCCACATATTCCAGTATCCATGGAATTTGTAGGGCAGGTCCTATTCTCGCCAGCTCGTCCGCTTACAATTCACGGGGATATCTCTGTGGCCCTGCACCCAGAACAGGTGAATTTGGAACTGTTCAGCCATCTCGTTGAGAGATCTACCACAGTCGAGGGCGGTTTTTGTGTTCAGAAATATGTTCTCCAGGGATTTAATGGCTGCCTGGCTGTCTGAAAATAAATGTATGTCAATCGTCGATATGACATTATATCTTTGCCATTTCACACCTTCCTTAATTGCAAGGATCTCCGACTGATATACACTGCAGTTGTCGGGCAACCTTTTCGATATGACCAGTTCTAGATCTTTAGAGTACACACCAAAGTCGGCGTTGACAAATTTTTTCACAGCTTGTGACTCTGTAATTGCATTCTTTCTTCTGTCAATTATCAGCTGTTACTTTTAGTTTGTTTAGAAAAAAAGTGTAAAAAAAGTATATTTGATTAAAGTTCATTCTAAGTTTTATTAAAAATGCATTTACTTTCTTTTAAAAAATCCGCAATTACTTTTTGGTCAACCCAATAGTTCCAATCGGTTCTATCAGGAATAGTGGAACAGTACTTTTTATCAAAAAGCGGCCCAGCTATGGTGTAATCCACACTGTCTGGAACATTGGATATTGTATCAAGGATAACACAGTGTCCGTAGCCATGACCAATAAGAAAGCTCCAATAACCTCACGGCAGAGGTCGCTGCAATTTGTCTAGCCACAATGTCCAGAGGCATAACATGTAGCATTAAATTCAGTACATCAGATGGTGTCGTCCTCAGAGCGGCTGTAATGCACAAACAAGCCATCCTTTGGATCCGGTTACGAAGGTGGAGTTTGAAGTACCGTTTACCAGACCACAATACCATATTATAGGTCTGACAATTGCAGTATATACCCAATGCATGAAACGCGGTTAAACCCCGTATTTACATACAAATTTTCAAACGGTAGATTTCTTGGAAGTCTTTTATACCCACCAGAATGGGGGTATACTTATCTAGTCTTTCCGTTTGTAACACCTTTAATATTCGTCTAATACCCCATATATGTATTCTTGATCATCTCGACGTTCTGAGTCGAACTAGCCATGTCCGTCCGTATGTCGATATCACGATAGCGGTCGAACCCGTAGAGCTAGCAGCTTGACATTTTGCACAGATACTTAGTATTGATGTAGGTCGTTGGGAATCGCAAATGGGCCATATCAGTTCAGATTTATTTTCTTGATTTGGCTTCTTGAGCCTTAAAAAGCCGCAATTTTTATCCAATTTAACTGAAATTTTGCATGTAGTGTTCTGGTATGACTTCCAACAACTGTGTCAAGTAGGGCCCAAATCCCATATAAATCGATCTCCCGAATTGACTCTGAGCCCTTACAAGCCGCAATTTGTATACGGTTTCGCTGAAATTTTGCATGTAGTGTTCTGTCATGACTTCCAATAATTGTACAAAGTACGGTTCAAATCGGTCTATAACATGATATAGCTTCCGTATAAACCGATCTCCCGATTTGACATCTGAGGCCCTACAAATCTGATGTCCCGATTTAACTTCTTTAGCCCTTACAAGCCGCAATTTTAATCCGATTAGGCTAAAATTTACTGACTTTTTCTTATTTCCTTCCAGAGTTAACCTCGTCGTCTGACGATCCGGATCTTCTCATAGGATTTTCGTCTTCCTACCGACAGTATCATTGTGCCATGCTCTTAACTCGAACTGCGTCGCACCGAAAGGCTTCGGATTATTAAAGTTTACTGATGGCAGTCCTTTAGCCCCTACGGCCGATACGTCTGCCCTGGCCGGCAACCAAACGAGGCAGATCGTGCATCCTTAGAGAAGACGTTACTCTCCGTCTCACAGTCCAAGTCTACTTTTTACCTTAACGCTTGGTATAGCCCTAATGGCCAGTTTACTGTTCGTAATGATGTTCGCACTCAACGTCGTCGCATTAACACCATATCACCTTAATTATTTCCACTATTATGGCCATCGTCAAAGAAGTCGTTTATCTGCTTCTTTCATTCCAAGACCGTCCGCAACCTCACCGTCCCCTGGCACGGAATGATTATGAGCTCCACACTTGTTGGAACTCTGAACTCCGATTTGTGTGGTGTTCATTATCATCACGAGTAGCTCCGAGAGCTACCAGGCGCTTCCACAGGTTGCCGATAATGAAATGCTTCGTATATGGAGTAGCTGCAATTGCAGTAGCGGACAATCAGCGAAATCGAGTTAATAGTCTCAGTGGGAGGCCGGGCAGCACCTGCTCTTGCTTAAATATTGTTTGCCTGTAATACTAAATATGACAAGGCGAATTATTGGCTCCTTTAAATAACCAATGGCTTTAACGTTCGCGCGGCTATCGGTACGACCTTGCTCACCTATGGAGCTTGACGAGGATCATCACCTCCCCATACTAATGAGGCTATGTTCCCATTGTTAAAGTTCGATTCTTCCCACGCCACTCCCCCCCCCCCCCCCACCGCCCTTGCCGACCGATGGGGCTCCTCCCCATGCGTAGAGAGCGCGTACACACCAAATTTCAGAATGTGGCGGGTTAGTCGTGGTTCTATAGTACAGGCTACAGATAGTACTTCAACCAGCCCTGATGGCCATCTTACTCTCCATAATGATTTTCACAGTTGACGTCATCGCTTCAATACCATGACGCATTCGGTGATAGCCCGGACTCAGCTTGCTAGACGGTGTTATGGTCAGGCATTCGGAAACAGTTTTTAGTGCCTGGGTCCTCAATGCAGGCTCCCTGACCCCCTGTGATCTCTACATTGATCCACCGGTGTAGCATAAATTACCAGATGGCAATACCATAGGCATTTCACCCAAGTATCATTTAAGTTATCCTATCCGAAACCCCTTCCATTCCATTCAGGTTTCCTATTGACTCCTCGTTTATACCTTCATTCTCCCATCGCCTTAAGTCTCATATCCGCAGTTGTCGCCTCATACTTAATCTGTGTCTCTATGGGTCGGGCATCTCGAATAGTCTCCAGTGTCCTACTAGACGTGCTTCTCATCGTCCCTCCTATACCAAGACAACATTTTCTCTGAAACTTTTATACTATCCTAACGTTGCACGTTTTCTCCATCGCATTCCACCAAGCTATTGAAGCATAAGTGAGTATTGGTCTAATCACGCTACTATAGAGCTAGAGGACTATCCTTGGAATCAGGTCCATATACATAGTGCTCAAAATCCGTGAGCTTGCTTAGTATGGTCCTGAATGAGACACATCGATCTCAAAGGGTACGAATGGCCATATTCGCACCTCAACCAATTAAGAATGCAAAAACCCCCTGGCTTGAACTCCCACCGAGAGCTTGGATCTAAGCCTTAATGACAATTTCTCGCCAAATTGAAACCTTGTCAGTAGTCATACTGAAGTTCAAAGAATATGGGTCTTCCAGACTCATACTGTAGCAGATTAAAGATATTCGTAAACAAGATTAAGACCATAAGAATCCATATATTCTGGAACTAGTGAAGCCCATTATGACGGATTATAATGGGGGCATTAGCAAATCTCTCAGAGGTATGGGGATGTTAATTTAACCATTATATGCACATAAAACTTAGATCACGTTCACAATTCACTACGCAACTTCAATAATCCCCTCTGGCCAATTAATCCCTTTCTCGCAACTACATCCTAATGATTAATTACAAATTAACATCTCTCAAAGGTAGGAAATATCATTAAGACAAAAAAGAACCGAACCCCATCATTAAGCCACAGTAGGCCAATAATATCAAATAAATGTTCTCCCTAATCAAAGTTTAAATGAACACAAAGTCAGAAACTTTCCTAATTAGCTGTTGATTATTACCTTTGGCCCTTGAATGGGAAGTCACAAATCAAAGTATGCCAAATGGCCAAATGACCAAATAACTCTTTTTTGTTCTCCCCAATTTTGGCATTCTATGTCTATTTTTCTTCTTCTTCTTCTTCTTTAATTGGGAAAACTAGGGAAAGGGCTTTTTCGAATACAAATTACTTGTTTTTCCAGTAGTAGAATAGATGATATAGAAACAGTATTAAAGTTATTTGTTTAGATGCTTTTATTGTCATTTTGTAGCCAACTAATTGCAATAGTTTGGCTGTTTTGATGCACTCTTTGGATTAGTTGGGGTTGGACTTCACATGGGCCGCCTTGCTACATACTACTCCCCCTAGAAACAGTTAGCAATCCAGACAATACTTACATTGAGAGAACACTTCAATGATGATGATGATAATAATGGTATAGGTTCCCCCCAAACTGTAACACCAACTTATACTCATTTAAACACTCTCACACTGCCTTTAACTGCTGTAACCAGAGGGATGTCTAAATGGGTGGACTGTTTAAGGAGGGTGTTTGAAAATGTCAGGAATACTCACAATATTTTTTATGGAAAAAGTAAATAGGCATTTTGGTTACCCACCACCTCGGATGTAACCAATTCTGACCCCTCAGTTAGTCTGTTGAAATCACGCTACATTCTTTAAAAATGGAGATATTGAGCTGTGCACAGATTCTTTTCTTGTCCATAGGCAGGTCATATACGAAAATGGGCTATATCAGACTATATCTGGATATAACCCCCATATAGACCGATTTACCGATTTGAGGTCTTAGCCCCTTAAAAGCCACATTTTTTATTTGATTTTGCTGAAATTTGAGACAGGGAGTTGTGTAAGGTCGCTCGCCATCCTACTTCAGTTTAGTTAAAATGCGCATTTATTGTCCGATTTTGCTGAAATTATAGATGGTGATTTATGTTAGGCCCTTCAACATCTTTTTTATACCCACCACCAAAAAATGGGGAGATATTCATTTTGTTATTTCGTTTGCAACACATCGAAATATCCATTTCTGACCCTATAAAGTATTGGGTTGCACAAAAAGTAATTGCGGATTTTTCATATAGTCGGCGTTGACAAATCTTTTCACAGCTTGTGACTCTGTAATTGCATTCTTTCTTCTGTCAGTTATCAGCTGTTACTTTTAGCTTACTTTAGAAAAAAAGTGCAAAAAAAGTATATTTGATTAAAGTTCATTCTAAGTTTTATTAAAAATGCATTTACTTTCTTTTAAAAAATCCGCAATTACTTTTTGGGCAACCCAATATATTCTTGACCAGCGTAAAAATCTAAGACAATCTTGCCATGTCCGTCTGTCTGACTGTTGAAATCACGTAACAGTCTTTAAAAATAGAGATATTGAGCTGAAACTTTGCACAGATTCTTTCTTTGTCCATAAGCAGATTAAGTTTCAAGATGGGCTATATCAGACTATATCTTGATATAGCCCCCTTATAGACGGATCCGCCGATTTAGGGTCTTAGGCCCATGAAAGTCACATTTATTATCCGATTTTGGTGAAATTTTGGGACAGTGAGTTGTGTTAGGCCCTTCGACATCGTTCATCAATTTGGCTGAGAACGGTCCAGATTTGGATATAGCTGCCATATAGACCGATTCTCCTATTTAGGGTCTTGGTCGATAAAAGCCACATATCCGATTTGGCTGAAATTTGGGACAGTGAGTTGTGTTAGGCCCTTCGATATTCTTCGTCAATTTGGCTCAGATCGGTCAAAATTTGGATATAGCTGCCATATAGACCGATTCTCCGATTTAGGGTCTTAGGCCAATAAAAGCCACATTTATTATCCGATTTGGCTCAAATTTAGGACAGTGAGTTGTGTTAGGCCCTTCGACATTCTTCGTCAATTTGGTCCAGAAAGGTCCAGATTTGGATATAGCTGCCATATAGACCGATCCTCCGATTTAGGGTCTTGGCCGATAAAAGCCACATATCCGATTTTGCTGAAATTTGGGACAGTGAGTTGTGTTAGGCCCTTCGACATCCTTCGTCAATTTGGTCCAGAAAGGTCCAGATTTGGATATAGCTGCCATATAGACCGATCTTTCGCTATAAGGTATTGGAGGCATAAAAGGCTCATTTATTGTCTGATTTTGCTGAAATTTGGAACAATGAGTTGTATTAGGCCCTTCAACATCCTTCTTTAATTTGGCTTAGATCGGCTCAGATTTGGATATAACTGTCATATAGTCCGATCTCTTGATTCAAGGTTTTGGGCCCAAAAAAAGCGCATTTATTGTCCGATGTCTTTGTAATTTGGATCAGTAAGTTAAATTAAACCCCTCGTCATATTTCTGGAGTATCGCACAGATTGGTTCAGATTTGGATATAGCTGCCATATAGATCGATCTTTCGATATAAGGTCTTGGGGCCTTAAAGACTCATTTATTGTCTGATTTTGCCAAAATTTAGGACAGTGAGTTGTGTTAGGCCCTTTAAATAACATTCTTTAATTTGGCTCAGATCGGTCTAGATTTGGATATATCTGTCATATAGTCCGATCTCTCGATTCAAGGTTTTGGGCCCATAAAAGGCGCATTTATTGTCCGATGTCTTCGAAATTTGGGACAGTAAGTTAAATTAAACTCCTCGTCATATTTCTGGAGTATCGCACAGATTGGTTCAGATTTGGATATAGCTGCCATATAGACCGATCTCTCGATTTAAGGTCCTGGACCCATTGAAGCCGCATTTATTGTCCGATGAGTTAAGGTAAGCCCCTCGACATATTTCTGCAGTTTGGCCTAGATCGATCCGATGTCGCCGAAATTTGGGATCATGAGTTTTGTTGTGAGAAAGAGCCTTTTAGATCTAACAGCCTTATTCACAAAACTTAATGAAGACTTACAATAGGTTTACCGCCTGTTCTACAAAGGAAATCTTGCAAATAAACACAATTCAAATCTATGTACATTAAGTCTTATAAATGCCGATGTAAATACAATTTTTTTTGACGTGAGATTGATTTGTCTTTTTTCATAGATTTGAAGTAGGTTTATTTGACAGATTTCCTTTATAGAACTATCAAAAAAATCATGATTTTTTATTGAGTTTTCTGAATAAGGCCGTAAGACGTTAAATCGGAAGATTGGTCTATATGACAGCTATACTCAAAACTGATCCGATATGCAACACAACTCATTGCACCAAATTTCAACGAAATCGTACGTTATGACCTTAAAGCGGCAGATCGGTCTATATAAGGGCTAAATCAAGATAACTAAAGTCCGATATAGCTCATTTTCAAAATTAACCTGCCTATGGTAAAAAAATCATAAAATTATGCAGAGTTTCATTTCAATAAGGATTTCAATAGACAGACGGACGGACAGACTTACAGTTCAGTCGCTGAAGACAGTGAAACAATTTACAAAATATTCTGAAGAAACTAAGGAAAACGAATACCAAAACGCATTTAGTTCGGCCAGGATACCCACCACCAAGGATATCTCTTTATTATACTGTTTACTGTTTAAGAACCTAAATCGGCCGAATCGTCTATATGAGACCTTTATCTAAAGATGTTCTGAGAAGGACCATATTTGTATTGAATACCAATAGGCATATTGCAACTCTCTGTTCCTACCTCTATGTGAGCTTAAGACCCTAAATCGTCAGATCGGTGTATATGGCAGCTTTATCCAAATATAGTTTGGTTTGGCCCATTCAAGTACCTAACCTGCGTATGGGAAAAATACGGGTCTGCGCTAAATTTGAGCTCAATATCTCAGTTATCAAAGGCTGTAGAGTGATTACAACAGACGGACACACAGACGGACCCACAGAAGGACAGACACACGTATATCGTTATATCGTCTTAGAATTTTACGACGATCAGAAAAATATATACTTTGTAGGGTCGGAAACGGAAAACTACGTGATGAATAACATCTCGAATTTATGAGTCAATATTTAAAGAAGTAAATATGTAAGTAAGGACGTAAGTAAGGAAGTAGGTACATAAGTACCTAGGTTAAGTTGAAAAGAGGGTGTGGATATTAATACTCCCCATGCCCCTATAAACATACGCTTAAGCCAGTAATCGGTTTGTTGTGTGCTCTAAAAACTAAAAAGTAACCTCGAAAAAGAAATTTCAAGTTAGAAATTCCGTGCCACTTACAAAATCCTTAATTGTTTTCCATACCACTCCTCTTAGTTGGTTCATGTCTGGTATCGTACCCCCGCCTAAGTACCCGAGTTTGTTAGCCGCGAAAGCTGGGCAATGACACAGGAAATGATCCAACGTCTCATCATCTTCCCCACATGCCCCACACATCCCCGCGCCGATTTTGCAAGTGAGCTCGTAGTCCTATATGTCCTGTTGTGATACCGAAAGCTATACTGACCTCCTTCTTACTTCCTTTTTGTAATAGCTTCGTTCTCTCACGATCCGGATTTCCCCATAGTATTTTCGTCGTCCTACTGACCGTTTTGCGGTTCCAAAGTGTAAAATGCGTGTTCGTAGCCTTAACTCGGACTACATCGACCCGAAAGGCTTTAGGCTAACCGAGTTTATTGATGCAAATCCTCTGGCCTTTCGTCTGCTTTTACATTCCTCCTTACTCCACTATTGCCTGGCACCCAAATGATACGAATTGTGCCATCCTCAGAGAAGGCGTTAATTTCCTTCTTACACTCCATGACTGTTCGTGATGTTACCATCCTGGTTGTTATTGCCCTTATGGCCATTTTACTGTCCGTAAAAATATTTAAACTCGACATCCTCGTGATAACACCACACCACCTCACGCTTTCCGTGATAGCCCGGATCTCCGCAGGACGGTATTATGGTCACGTAGTTCCTGGGTTCTCAATGTAGAGAACCCCAGGCTTTGATACATTCGATCCATCTACAAAATTTCAATAAAAATTTTTTCAAGACACCAAATTTCAGTGTATGTGCTTCCTTGTCACTCAGGCATAAGAGGATGGCTCTTTTCCTTTTTCAGCCACCATCTTTCATTTCCATGATGGCTGTGTCGTCCTTTTTGTTGTCACAGTCCTCTATGAACACTCAGGGGCCGTACGCCATTCCTAAGTTCCTGTTCCGCAGAACACTGTTTGGAGTTTTCAAAGCGGGAAGGCTGGCTTGGTCTATCCAGAGTTCTTAAAAGCAGGAAGTTTTTTTTTTAGACTTCCACAGAAATGCTTGAAATGTCAGTTTTATCCCTTCTGGCATCCTGCACTTTCGCCCGATTGCGCTGCCAGTGCATACTCCTTAGGCTCTTTCTTCGTGCCCCGGATTGTTTGCTCGGTCTTCTTGTGAATTTAGCAAAGCGCTCGCTCACCATTGCCGTCATCCCGCTGCCCTCATCCCTCGATTCAGGGATTGGTAATGTCGCTATCTGAATCATTACATAAATGCTTAGGATGAACTGCGCATCCCCCTGGTTTATCTGTCTCTTCGTCATTTATTCGGTTGACGACTGGTTGCATGCTTGAAGCACTACTCTCCGATTTCAAGTGCCAAGGCACCCACACCTATAGGAGGGGCGGACAACATGATACGATCTGATGCCACCACGGCAGTTGTTGGATCTTCGGAGTCCATTTTGAGCCTTCTCATGAAAGACTTTTACATTTTTGCATAACAAGTAGAACTTATTCCGAGATGCAGATATTTATTTTTGAACGGCTATTTTTTCTGTTGTATCTCTTGCCTACATTGACGTAGAAAAGCGGTTTCTTACCCTTATCAGCGACCATCTCCCCATACCGAGATGGCTGCTACGTCCTTTTGGAAATTTACCTCCGAAGGGTACGAAGGGTTTTAATGGTTTATCTTGTTCGCGATGGGGAGGAGACTTATTCCTCTGAAGTTGACACATTCCATCTTAAATCCTTTCTTGTGTACGGGACATAGTATGCTGAGGGTGCAATCATCGGATATGCGTTATTCTAGCCAGATTACGCAGACAAGCTGATGTACATGCCTTACCAGCGTGTCGCCTCCGGTCTTAACTTGTTCAGCGGGTAACCCGTCGGCTCCTACTGCCTTATTTGTTTTTCAGTCGGGTCACTGCTACTTGGACCTCAATCTGTCTAGAAGGTAAACATTCTTTACCATCTGCGGTATCTTCTTCGCCGCCATCCTAGGACACTAGCAGTTGGATAAAATGTTCTTTCCATATCCTTCTTTGTCTCTGCAGGAGAATGTGCCTGCACCAAAGCCATCCATTTGATGTTTGATTCTATGGTAAAATTTCCAGACTTTATTCAGACTCCTGTACATCTCAATTCGCTCACACTCACGTCTTTCCAATTTCCTTTTTCTTTCTGCGGAATAGTCGTTTCTCCACTCTCCTTTTCTACCGTTACCTCTCCTTAATCTGGCTCGTTCCTACTAATTGCAGGGTATATCCCGAATTCTTGGTTTCAGTAGCATCCTGACACTCTTGGTCGTTCCATGGGTTTCTTTGGGGAGGATTCCGGTACCCTAGTACGGATTTCGCAATATTTTCCATAAAGTGGACAATGGTTCGCCACTTCGCCATAATATCATCGCAACGAGGAATGCTTTCATCAAGCAGTTGGGTCTGTCAAGTGGAGATGCCGTTGCCATCTGTTGTGTTTGGACATTAAGTCCAGCTGCCGTGCAGTGTCAGATGGTACTTTCTCGCCATGTTCAAATGGGTGCGAACCTTTGCTGCAACAAGTTAATGATACGAATCTATATTTGCTCCATGGATCGATCGTACATCTTAAATGCTGAATGAATGCCTTCCATCTATCACAACGTGATCAATTTGGTTTCTCGTGTTTTGATCGGGTGACAGCCATGTGGCTTTGTGGATATTTTTATGTTGAAATCTGGTGCTACTAACTACCATATTTTTTGCCGCGGCGAAATCTATCAGCCTCAACCCATTACTGGACGTTATCTCGTGGAGGCCAAACTTTCCGACTGTTGGACCAAAAATGTCTTCCTTCCCTATCTTCGCATTCAAGTCTCCCAGAACGATTTTAACATTATGGGCGGGGCGGCGGTCATATTCTCTCTCTGGGCGCTCGTAGAAAATATCCTTGGTCGTCTTTGTCTTCCGTCGGGGCTTGGGCACAAATAGGGCTGATGTTGAAAAATTTGGCTTTTATACAGATTGTGGTTAGCCTCTTATACACCGGAGTAAAGATTGAGACAAGGTGTTTCAGTCTCCGACTAACCACAAAGACACAGCCAAATTCGTGCCTCGTCTAACGGAAGCTATAGTGTTGTACGCAACCGTTTAGTGTTGTTGTAACGCCATTTCCAGTCCATCGCGCTTCCTGTAAGTCGGTAATATCTGCCTAGTACTTCTCCAATATATCCGCCAGCGCGTATACTGCACCTTCTCTATAAAAAGTACAGACATTCCAGGTATAGATCTACAAATCATGGTCCTGGTTTATTTGCCTGGGTCGTCATAATAACTCGCCTTGTCATCTCGAGTATCATTGGCACTCAGTATTTAATTAAGAGCCAGTGCCACCTGACTCCTCACTGAGACTCTCCTCTCGAAAATCGATGACTGCCCGCGGCCGCATTTGCACCTACGCCGCATAAAAACGAAGCTTTCCACTTTTCGCAACCTGTGGATGGTAGCTTTCAGCTAAGCTCTTCGTTATAACGATGGATACCACACAAGTCAGAGCTCAAAGTTCCAGCCTGTGTGGTGCTCATAGTTATCCCGTGTCGACCGGGAGCAGATACTTCTCCCATGTAGTTATCGCTCGATTTTTACTTCTTCAGATTCTGCAGGTGTATTTATCAATCAATTTTCGCCAAATTTTGCACAACGCTTGCTTCTACTTCGAAATGGGTTCAGATTTAGATATAGCTCCCATGCATATGTTCCTCCGATTTTAACTAATACTGCAACGAATAAGTAATTTTTTAATTGATTTAGTTATAGCCCTCTTTCTCTCTCGATTTTCACTTGCAAGCGCATTTATCAAGCGCTTCCCTCAAAATTTTGTACAAAAATTTTTTTATGACTTCGACAACATGTACAGATTTCCAGTCCTTACTTGATGAACTTTAGAATAATGACTTACTTGACACCTCTGCCATATAAGCCAGTATAGGAAATATCCAAAATTATCGACCCATCTCCATCCCATGGTCAGCGATAGAATTTTTGTGTTAATGAAAAAGTTTTGTCAATTATTTGTAAGCTTTTAGTTTTTACATTTGTTTGTAAATGGGTATTAGTTTTTGTAGCTTTTTTTTTTTTTGTTTTATTTCCTGTTGTTGTCTTTTGTGTTGCATGGAAGGAATTCCAACGAGTGACATGAATGTTGTCCCGTTGCCATTGGTGTTGGTGCTACAGTTGTTATTGTTGCTGTTGTGGCAGCCAGTTAGCAGCCACAGTTGATGATGTTGGTCAAAACTACCAAGTTGAACTTTTTCCAGCCAACTTTTTCCAAATAGGTTTGTATGTTGCTATATTGTTGCTCTCCTTATGAAATAGTGAATGTGTGTGCGTGTGTGTGAATTTGTTTGTAATATAGCTGTGTGTGTGTGTTGCCATAGCTAGTTGTAGTTTTGTTGTTTTAGTAATTATTTCGAAAATAAACGTGCAGCTGATGAATTCTGTTGTTAAGGTACGAACAATCTCAACATTGTGTTGTGCTTTTGTAAGTCCAAAGGATATAGTGTACTTGTAGGTGTATGTGTGTGTGTTTGAGATTGTTCATTTGTTATTTTTGTCGAATAACTGTTCAAGTATCTATGTGAGGTTGTTTTATTAATTTGCACTTTACAAAGTTTGCACACAAATGTAACAAAAACTAGAACTGATTAATCGGTTTTACCATTTCGTTCACTAATTAAACATGAGTTTGACCTTAAAGCTAAGTTTTGAGTTACATACAGTTAAGGGATTAAAGAGAAAATTATTTTCAATTACAATGGGTAGAAAATCAAAGGCTTTTTTGTTGCAATTGCGTGATATTAAAAATCAAAGGGATATATTTCAATGAAATGCGCTCAAAATAAATTCGTTTTGAAAATACCTGGCCCTATGTGTTTTGATACACCCTGAAATACTAAATTCTAAATATCCCTTCAATATTCTGTATAGACCGATATCAAGATATAAGGTCTTGGGCCCACAAAGGGCGCATTTACTGTCAGATTTCTCTGAAGGTCATTGGATTGGAGGCCACCGTAGCGCAGAGGTTAGCATGTCCGCCTTTGACGCTGAACGCCTGGGTTCGTATCCTGGCGAGACCATCAGAAATAATTTTCAGCGGTGGTTTTCCCCTCCTAATGCTGGCGACATTTGTGAGGTACTATGCCATGTAAAACTTCTCTCTAAAGAGGTGTCGCACTGCGGCTCGCCGTTCGGACTCGGCAATAAAATAGAGGCTTCTTTTCATTGGGCTTTAACTTGAATCGGACTGCACTCATCGATATGTGAAAAGTTTGTCTCTGTCCTTAGTGGAATGTCATGGGCAAAACTTGCAATTTTTTCTCTGAAATTTCCCACAGTGACCCATGTTTTTGTTTTCGACATCCGTGCCCTATATGGTTCCATTTGGTTTAGACTTGAATATAGCTGCCATTTAAAGGGTGATTTTTTTGAGGTTAGGATTTTCATGCATTAGTATTTGACAGATCACGTGGGATTTCAGACATGGTGTCAAAGAGAAAGATGCTCAGTATGCTTTGACATTTCATCATGAATAGACTTACTAACGAGCAACGCTTGCAAATCATTGAATTTTATTACCAAAATCAGTGTTCGGTTCGAAATGGGTTCATTCACCGTAAATTTGCGTCCAACAGCATCTTTGAAAAAATACGGTCCAATGATTCCACCAGCGTACAAACCACACCAAACAGTGCATTTTTCGGGATGCATGGGCAGTTCTTGAACGGCTTCTGGTTGCTCTTCACTCCAAATGCGGCAATTTTGCTTATTTACGTAGCCATTCAACCAGAAATGAGCCTCATCGCTGAACGGTGAATGAACACATTTCGAACCGAACACTGATTTTGGTAATAAAATTCAATGATTTGCAAGCGTTGCTCGTTAGTAAGTCTATTCATGATGAAATGTCAAAGCATACTGAGCATCTTTCTCTTTGACACCATGTCTGAAATCCCACGTGATCTGTCAAATACTAATGCATGAAAATCCTAACCTCAAAAAAATCACCCTTTAGAACGATCTCCTGATTTTAGATCTTGGGATCACACTTTTCTCGCCATGCTTAGACGGGTGCGAACCTTTGTTGAAACAAGGTAATGATTCGAACCGATATTCCAGCTGGATGAATGGCTTCCATCTATGACAGCGTGATCAATAAGGTTCCTAACTTCTTGATCTTTGGACAACCATGTGGCTTTGTGAATTTTTTTTGTGTTGAAATCTGGTGCTGCTGACTTCCAAATTTTTTGCCGCGGCGATGTCTATTAGCCCCAACCAATTATCGCACATTTGCCAACGTGCAGGACAATTCCATGGCAGCAGGTTGTAGGCACCGTATTGGCCCGATGAAAACATTCATCGGCAAGGGCTGCCGACTCAGTGTAGGTGTTCGTTCTTTTTCCGTCATGGGAGAAGCACATTAGACCAGAAGGAGTGTCATTCCGTCTGCTTGATCGTCGTAAATATCTAATACGATCTAGCAATGTCCATCCGTTTGTCCGTCTGTCTGTTGAAATCAAAATAGAGATATTGAGCTGAAACTTTGGACGAATTCTTTTTTTGTCCATAAGCAAGTTAAGTTCGAAGATGGGCTTCGTAGGACTATGTCTTGATATAGCCGCCATATAGACCGATACGCCGATTTGGAGTCTTAGGCCTATAACAATTAAAAGCGAGTTAAGTTCGGACAGGCCGAATTTTTGAAACGCACCACCATGGATTCTGCTAAAAATTTATACAAATTAAATTTAGTTGAAGGTCAGAATTTTATTCTACATACCACATATATGTCAAACCAGCAAAAAATAAAGCTTCTAGGAGCTGGTTTATATGGGAGCTATATCAGGTTATATACTGATTTGGACCGTACTTGGCACAGTTGTTGGAATTCTTCACAGAACACCGCATGCAAAATTTCAGCCAAATCGGACATCGGAAAAATTAAGGCTTGTATGGTCTCAAGAAGTCAAATCCGGCGATCGGTTTATATGGGAGCTATATCAGGTTACAGACCGATTTGGACCGTACTTAGCACAGTTGTTGAAAGTCATAACAAAGCACCACATGCAAAATTTCAGCCAATTCGGACAGAAATTGAGGCTTCCAGGGGCTCAAGATGTCAAATCGGGAGATCGGTTTATATGGGAGCTATATCACAATCTGAACCGATATGGCCCATTTGCCATTCCCAACGACCTACATCAATATTGAGTATCTGTGGAAAATTTAAATTGGCTAGCTTTACGCGTTCGACCACTATCGTGAAATCGACAGACGGACAGACGGACATGCCTAGATCGAATCAGAATGTCGAGAGGATCCAGAATATTGACACTTTACGGGGTCGTAGATCAATATTTCGAGGTGTTACAAACGGAATGATAATGTTTGCGTACCCCCACCACATTCATTATCCGATTTTGCTGAAATTTGAGACAGTGAGTTGTGTTAGGCCAGTCGACATCCTTCTTTAATTTGGCCCCTGTCGGTCTAGATATGGATATAGTTGTCATATAGGCTGATCTCTCGATTTAAGGTCTTGGCTCCTTTAAAGGCGCATTTATTGTCCGATGTTTCCAAAATTTAGGACAGTGAGTTGTGTTAGGCCCTTCGACATCTTTCTGTAATTTTGCGCAGATCGGTCTAGATTTCGATATAGCTGCCATATAGACCGATCTCTCGATTTAAGGTTATAGGACCATAAAAGGTACATTTATTGTCCAATTTCGTCGAAATTTCTGACAGCGAGTTGTGTTAGGCCTTTCGATATCTTTCTTCACTTTGGCTCAGATTAGTCCATATTTGGATAAAGCTTCCATATAGACCGATATTTCGATTTAAGGTTTTGGGCCCATACAAGGCGCTTTTATTGTCCGATTTCGCCGAAATTTGGGACAGTGAGTTGTGTTAGGCCCTTTGACATCCCTCTTTGATTTGGCCCAGATCGGTTCTGATTAGCTACCGTATAGACAAAACTCTCGATTTAAAGTCTTATCTCCAAAAAAAAGCGCATTTATAAACCGATTTCGCTGAAATATTACACAGTGACTTATGTTAGGCTTTTCAACATCCGTGTCATATATGATTAAGATCGGTCTATATTTGGATATAGATACCAAAATGACCAATAATTTGTTCTATACAAATTGAGCAATGACTTGTACCACTCAATGTCAGTGTCACCTTTGATCCAAATCGGACCATATTTCGATGTAGCTGATATTGGGGCATAAGTTATGCATTTTTCACCGAATTATGACGAAAGGTGCTGGGTTTCCAAAAGTTCGGCCCGGCCAAACTTAGCGCCTTTTACTTCTTTGCAATTGAATTGCAAGTAGTTAATGGCCAAGCTTACAAGCACGACATAAGTGGGCTACTGTGTGGCCATAAATGTGTCGTTCTAGGAGACTTGAATACGCATCACGTTTCACTCCCCTAGTTAACAACCATCATGAGACAAAGATCCTACCAGTGCGAAGACATAATTTCATGCTGTCTAAGCAATTCCTTCTGAGCTGTTACCGCAGAGACCATCCAAATCATTATCTTGTGGATTTGTACCCACCGCCCAGAAGACTGAAGGTAGATCTACATGATCTAGACCATTCGATTCAGCTCTACAAGAGAGATCCTCGAGATCAAGCGGCATATAAAGCGGGTCTAGACAACATTCATGCAGACACGGCAGCAGATGCGGTGAATAGCGACATGGTGAATGTGGTGCTTGGAGATCGACTGTCTCCCATTGCACCTGAAAAAATTGACCTCCAACTGCAAACCAGAGTAGTTCTGGCTCAATTAAGTTCCGGAAGATGCATCTGCCCTAATTCCTACAGAGCAAGGACTGATGGTAATGTGCAGGATGTATATCCTGATTATGATCAGGGACCACACGTTACCTGTTAAACTGCCTAGCCTGGCCCACATGTCTCAGATCCCTCTGGACGCACCCCATCTTAGTCGCAGAGTTCCTGCATCTGGATACTCAACTGAATCAAGCAAACGAAAGATGGAACACAAAACACAGCTACAAAAAAAAACAACTCGTAGAGGGTAAATTTCCCAACTGTTGGCTCAAAGATATTTTCTTTTCCCATCTTCTCAATTATGTTCAAGCAGATGCATCTGCCTCAATTCCTACAGAGCAAGAACTGATGCCAATGTGCAGGATGTATATCCTGATTGTGACCAGGGACCAGACGTTACCTGTTAAACTGCCTAGTCAGACCCACTCGCCTTAGACCCAGATGCCTCTGGATGCACCCCATCTTAGTCGCAGAGTTCTTGGATCCGGATACTCAACGGAATCAAGCAGACACAAGTTGGACCACAAAACACTGTTACAACAACAACATCTTGTAGAGGGTAAATTTCCCGACTATTGGCTCAAAGATATTTTTCCCCTATCTTCCCATTAAAATCTTCCACAACGGTTTTAACATCATGGGCGAGGAAGCGGCCGTATTCTCTCTCTAGGCGCTGCTAGAAAACATCCTTGGTCTACTCATCCTTGTCCTCCGTCGGATGTTTATGCCAAATAAGGCTGATGTTAAAGAACTTGGTCTTTATACGGATTGTGGCTAACTTCTTACCCACAACCAAATTCATGCCTTATCTCCGTCCGTCTGTCTGTCTCTCCGTCTGCCCATGTTAATTTGTGGACAAACTACAGGTCACAATTTTCATCCGACCGTCTTTGTCGTCGAAATTTGGTATGGGCATGTTTTTCGGCCTAGAGACGAAGCCTATTGAAATTGGAAAAAATCGGTTCAGATTTGGATATAGCTCCCATATATATGTTCGTCCGATTTGCAGTAATACTGCAATAAAATCGTAATTTTTAACGGATTTTCTCAAAATTTGGCAGGAAGAATTTTCTTATGACTCCCGATATTTAAGATGAATTTCATAGAAATCGGTTCAGATTTGGATATAGCTCTCATACATATGTTCGTCCGATTTGAGGTAAGAAAGCAATAAAATGGTCTCTCGAAATTTGGCTGGAAGGATTTTCTTATGAGTCCCAACATCACAACAAAATTTTATAAAAATCGGTTTAGATTTGGATATAACTCCCATATATATGTTCGTCCGATTTGCAGTGATAATGCAATAAAATGGTAATTTTTTAACCAATTCTCTTGAATTTTGTTAGAAAAGATTTTCCCTTGACTCTCGACATTGCTGGTGGATTTCATGGAAATCGGTTCAGATTTAGATATAGCTCTCAAATATATATATCGCCCGATTTTCACTCCTGGAGCCACTGTGCATTAATTGACCAATCTTCCCAAAATTTTGTACAACGCATTCCTCGACGACATCCACAATGTCTATAAATCCTTCCCCTTTCTACCTATAGGGTAGGTGTAGGGTATTATAAAGTCGGCACCGCCCGACTTTTGCCTTTCCTTTCGGGTTTCTTTATAGATTTGACAAGCGACAATCCTTCCAAGTCCAACAAAATGTGCCTTTAAAAAAACTCTCCTATATTTTGTATAATCTTGTAATAAGCATCAATATTTAAAATTAATTTTAATTTCCATATTTTTTTTTCCATCGTACCTTGTTATGCCATGTCCTGGTAATGACTATGTTGTTGTTTCTTGTAGATGTTTTGTAACATTGGAGTTCTACGTTTGTTGGCGCTCATTTTCTTAGATTTCTGCTAATATGTATTCTACGTGACTTTGGGTATCTTTGGTAGCATAATTCATGTTTCGCATTCTCTTTGCCACTGCACGGTCTTCCCTCTTCCGTTGTTGTCTTTCGTTGGGGCTTTGTGCTGAATGGCATAGGTGGTGGAGAGAAGTTGAATGTTGAATGGCTCATCTTGGGCTCTTCATTTTCTCATCTTCTTCAATTTGCAAATATTTTCGAGCAACAAACAACTAATATGTTGTTCTTGTTTTTGTTGTCTTATCATGTCGTTACGAAATTCTCCTTCTCCTTAGTCAAATCACGTTTCCGTTCGTGTTTTTTGTCTTTCCTCACTCTGGCAACACATCCTTCCGTGATGTAAGCACGCAAGAGAAGTGAGATGCGAGTGCACACAGTACACACAGCAGGGCAGGGCACGTCACATATACTTGCACACCTGACAAAGAAGTGTTCCTAAGGAAAAAAAAATTCAATGATTAGAATGCCTGAATGCAACTAAAGATAAAATAGTAGCCCCATTAAGTTATGTAGTGGTAAGAGGCGAATATGGTAGGAGCTACGCTGAGGTTATGCTGCTTAAGCTAGCCCAACATCTGTACTACCAAATCCCAATTAACTATAGACGCATGCACCTTTTTTCTATTGTGTTGCCCAAAAAGTAATTGCGGATTTTTCAAATAGTCGGCGTTGACAAATTTTTGCACAGCTTGTGACTCTGTAATTGCATTCTTTCTTCTGTCAGTTTTCAGCTGTTACTTTTAGCTTGCTTGGAGAAGACCACTTAAAGATACGTTTTCGCCTCCCTAGGATCTGTCTTAAAATTGCTATGGAGGATATTTTTGTGGCAACCATCCTGACATGAAATTGAGAAGACCACTTAAAGGAACATTTTCGCCTAGGACCTGTCTTAAAGTAGCCCAGGAGGATATTTTTGCATCCTTTGTGGGAAATATCCTGACATGTAATTGAGAAGACTACTTAAAGGTACGTTTTCGCCTCCCAGGGATCTGTCGCAAAGTTCCCAGCCATGACCCCAGTCGACGCCGAACTGAAGCCTGGCCATAGAATTCTGATAATTCGGCAGTCGTGTATGAAATACCTCCTTGAAAGCCCTCAGCACTGGCCATACCGTCAACTGGGTTGAGTGTTTCGAAAAAGGGCATGTATAAAAATTGACCACTTACTCTATTGCCAAGATCGACTCCTTCCCAGCATTCAAACCTAATCAAATTTTGTTGATATTCACAAAAAAATATTTCTTTGTTTTCGATAAAAAAAAATCAAAATTTTTTACTTTATCTTAATTTTATTTAATATTTAAATCCTGAATACTCCCTTAAGCTAGTATAAGACATTACATCCTTTTCGTCCCTACCACAGCTTGTAGCACACACACACACACATGTGGTAGTGGCACGTAAAATTGTGTTAACATGACCGCAGGAGTAACATCACAAAATACCAGCAAACTGATTCTATGACAACTCAACATTTTGCCGCTATGCATACGCCTCCAAAGTCCATGGGCCGCATCATAAGTACTCGTACACGAACAGGAGGCTGTTCAAATATTAAAGCTAAAGCCGAAAACTGCCACGACGTTAAGTAGTAAAAGCAACGACCTATCACTCAACTTTGGCCAAAAACGAAAACGAGAAACGAGGCAGCACAGAAAGTGCACAAGACAACATAAAATGTCGAGGATGGAACGAACAACAGCAGCAACAACATGCTAAACACCGAGCTAAGTTCAATGTGGGAGGTCGTGGCTGTGGCATGTGGCATACAGGATGAAGAAAGCTGATTATACCTCCTCCAGTCGTACATGTCAACATGTAATTATGCATCCGAGCAGTTTATTTCGCATAACTTTTTTTTTCGTGCAGCTTCCTTGGCCCCCTTTTCATGTTTGCTGTTTGCGCAAATAAACTCTCGTGTTTGTCAAGAACTTATTTAAGCCTCCAAGAAGAATAAGTGAAAGATGCAGCGCATACAGCACAGTGGAACAAAAGATGGTAATACAACAACATACCATAGAGATACCAAGAACGATTAGTATGTAAAAATTTTGTTTCATTTTGGAAAAATATGGCATCTACACTCAAACCATCACTACATCAGGTTAAGAATACCACGGCCAGTGCCGAATCCGATAAGCTTCCGTAATAAGTTGAAACCCCACTGGATTAAATTCCGAAAACTAATCAGAAGAAGAATTGGGCAAGGTTATTAAGATTGTTCAAGCATAGAAGACAATCCCAATAGGTTGCGATTGCACTGATGGGGTCCTTCGAAGATAGTTATCCTCCTTGAGAAAGGAAATCAGCCCAAGAAAATCCCTGGATGACCATCAAAATTCGCAATATTGGGAAAGAGATCCGAAGACTTTACAACAGAGCAGGCCGTAAAAAAGCGGATGTTTATTGGAATGTGTAATACACACAGCTCAAGGAATACAATACGAATACCAGAGAGGCAAAACGTACTTCCATGAAGCTTTTCTAGGTACAGATAGATAGCGTTAATGACGCCGCCAAGATGAAAAAGTTTCTCTCAAAAACCCATGGTCACTGTAATGCAGAGGTTAGCATGTCCGCCTATGACGCTGAACGCCTGGATTGGAATCCTGGCGAGACCATCAGAAACAAAAACTTTTCAGCGGTAGTTTTGCCCTCCTAATGCTGGCAATATTTGTGAGTTACTATGCCATGTAAAACTTCTTTCCAAAGAGGTGTCGTACTGCAGTACGCCGTTCGGACTCGGCTATAAAAAGGAGTCAGAAGTTTGCCCCTGTTCCTTAGTGGAATGTTCATGGGCAAAATTTGCATTTTACCCATGTTCAAGCTGAACGTTAGTAGACGACATGGGCGTGAGACAACGGAGGACATGTTGTGGCTTTTAATGAAAACGTATTTTCCACAGAATACGACGGAACTCAGGGATACTCCGGAATCTTGGATTAATAATGTTGATCGAAGACTTATCAATATATTGGGTTGCCCAAAAAGTAATTGCGGATTTTTCATATAGTCGGCGTTGACAATTTTTTTTACAGCTTGTGACTCTGTATTTGCATTCTTTCTTCTGTCAGTTATCAGCTGTTACTTTTAGCTTGCTTTAGAAAAAAAGTGTAAAAAAAGTATATTTGATTAAAGTTCATTATAAGTTTTATTAAAAATGCATTTACTTTCTTTTAAAAAATCCGCAATTACTTTTTGGGCAACCCAATAGAATTTATGGTAAAGGTAGCCTTGAGGACCTTATGGAATACTTTCGGCATTACTACAGAAGGAGGCCGACTATCTGCTACCCTATCTGGTTACTATTTTCACAGCATGCCAAGGACTTGCATATACTCTGAAAGCCTAACAGGAGGCAAAGGTGGTATTTATACCCAAGCCCTATATGGCAGGTTATGCGACACCAAAGACCTACAGACCTATAAGCCGTTCGTCCTTTCTACTTAAAACCATGGAACGTATTGTAGATACCATGATAAGTGTAGGACGTCCAGCGAAATGCTAAAATACAAACACCATGCTTATGTCAAGGGAAGATCGTTGGAGACTGCCCTGCACGAGGTTGTGCATAAAATGGAGGAATCCTTCGATGACAAGACGTAGATATTGGCGGTTTGCTTAGACATCGAGGGGGCTTTTAATAATGTGCGGACCGAAAAACTGATTCCAACCTTAGAGACTGGATAAACTAAAATCTTGGAACGGAATGGAGAACGGATGGATAAATTGTGGGCCTCATGAAATGAATATAAGGAAGAAAGTGGAACAGAGCACGCCTAGGCGGGCATTTTATCACCAATCCTATGGGTGACCAACAAAATGGCCTATTTCGAATGCTAACTGCTACGCAGACGATTTTATAATACCTCAAAGAGAGATCCGAATCCGCTGTGCAGAAGGTCTGAAAGAGTCTTGCATACGACAGGACTAGAGCTAGGGCTCTCAATGATAATCCAGAGAATACTGAAATCTGCCTGTTCACAAGAAAGACGAAAATAGGCCAATTTGACGCATCACGATTTCGATATCTGACAAGGTCAAATACTTAGATGTGATCTTGGACAGGAAACTTTATTGGAAGTGTCACATTCAGAAGCGTATTGAGAAGGCTTACAGATGTTGGACACTATGTAGACGGGCGGTAGGCTCGCAATGGGGCTTGAATCCAAGCATGTTCCACCGGCTCTACTGGAGCGTGATTAGACCAGTATTTTAGTGAACTGCGATGAAGAAAAAGTGCAATGTAAGGATAATACAACAGGTTCAGAGAAAATTTTGTCTTGGCACAGGTGGAGCGATGAGGATCACACCCATTAGGGCACAGGGGGTGCCCTAGGTATCCGACCCATTGACAAAAAGATTAAGTGTGCGGCTAGGAGACTTAAGGTGATGCGAGAATGGATAGAGGATAGGAGCAGGTCATTCCATGGTGTTATAATAGAAGCGACGATAGGAAGCCTGGATGGATAAGAAGAAATTTCCGATCGGATACCTGAGATGACACTTGAAATCGAGTGCGAGACACTGCTGCCAAAGTTACAGTCTTGGATTGACGGAACTCTGATATTACCATCTGGGAGGTTGTGCTATACAGATGGATCAAAGCTAGAGGACAGAGAGGGCCTGGTGATCTACATGGGGGACTGAGATATGTTTTAGACTGCCAGACCATAAAACGATTCTGAAGGGCGGAGATCCGGGCGTTCACGGAATGGTTGAAGTGGGGTGGTTTTCACGCGAGGACTCCGAGTGTGAACATCTTTATGGACAGTAAACTGGCCATTAGTGCAATAACAACGAGGAAGGTAAGTCATGAACAGTCTTGGAGTGCAAGAAGGAAATTAACGCCTTATCTGAGAATCTGGCACAATCTGCATCGTTTGGGTGCCGGGTAATAGTGTTGTAAGGGGGAATGAATAAGCAGATGATTTGGCAGAAGGCCAGACGATTGCCGTCAATAAACTTGGTTAACCCAAAGCCTTTTTGGTCGACGTTAAGAGTTAAGAGCAAAGGCTACCAACGTGCATGTAATACTGTGGAAGAGAACCCAAAGCCTTTTGGGTCGACGCTGTCCGAGTTAAGAGCATAGGCTACAAACGTGCATGTAACACTGTGGAAGAGCGAAACGGTCGGTAGGACGGCGAAAATCGTATGGGAAGATCCGGATCGTGAAAAGACAAGGTTATTATTGAAAGAAAGTAAGAAGGTGGTCAGTATAGCTATCGGTATCATAACGGGATACATAGGACTACGAGCTCACTTGCAAAATCTGGGCGGCAAGTGATAGCATGTGTGTATGTGGGGAAGATGATGAGACGTTGGAGCATTTCCTATGTCATTGCCCGGCTTTCGCAGCTAATAGACATTGGTACGTAGGTGGTAATACAATACCAGACATGATCCAACTTAAGAGCGTGTTATGGAAAACAATTAAGGATTTTTTAAGTAGCACGAAATTCTAAACTTAGATTTTCTTTTTCTCTTTCTTTTTCCACCCCATGCCCATAGTGGCGTGGAATCCATCCTCTTTTCAACTTAACCTACACCTAAAAATAGAGCTTGATCTGATATATGGGGGAGCATTTCTAATAATGTAGATAGGAAGTGACAGCATCAGAAAGAATATTCAAAGGATATTATTCCCTCACCGGTTATCTTGGATACTTTGTGAGTTATTTGGTTATATAAAAGGTGTTAACCAGAGACACACCGTGTGGACTCTAAAAAGGAGTTTTTTGGTAATTAAGCTAACACCTGAATAATACATCACCCATTGTTATTAGACAAGTCTCCCCTTTGTCCCTTAGTGGAATGATTTGCATAACAGAACCTGTAGTACTCGATCTCCCTCTACAGAAAAGCTGTAGTATACACACCTTGTGATGCTATAGAAATGTACAAGGCCGCCATTAGCGCCTTAGAGGAAATACAATGAATTGAGAAAGGCATCACAATGGCACTGTAATTTGACACGTTGGCTGTGGATTCGTTTTTAGTCCTTCATTAAAACACCTTGAATTACTTGAGCCGATGGGAAAAAATTCAATCCATGTAACAATCCATGGAGAGACCATTTAAACTATGCCCGTTTTTGCATCAAAATTTACCTAGGAAGCTTAATTGAAAGGAACGGACGAAAAACGGTAGGAAAACTCTACCAATAAATAAACCTCCGATTGTGGGTTAAGGCCAATGGAGTTCGTAGGTAGCAGTATCAGATTTCACCATCGTGATATTCAGAAGCCCACAGGCTACTCTCCCGATTCAACCGTATTGATCATGTTTTGATGATGAAACAAATTTATCCAGCTTGCTAAACGTACGATTCAACCAAGGAGCGAATATTACCTAATGGTAGCAAAGGTTAGCGCCCGTCTGTTTCTTGCAATCGAATTTGGAATTTGTGATTTGATGTGAAATTCGGAGAAAATTATATGGAAATACTCCATATGCAATGGTTGTGGGTATAAAAATATATCTTTGGTTTGGTTGTAGCCCCTCCCTCCCTCCCTCCTCAGCGAAAATGTCTAAGGAATAACAAGACAGCAGGAGCCGATGGATTACATGCTGAACTATTTTAAATCGAAAGCTACACTCTGATATGACGTATGCTTTAGTTTTTATAAAAATCTTGCTAGCAATGAACATACCTGATGAGAAGAACCCAGCATACTACGACCCGTATACAAAATTAATAGTTACGAGTACCCAGTAAACTATTAATAATGTGAAAAATACAAAGGATTGTAATTTCGCAAAAGCCTACAAAATACCCAGGGGAAACAAATCAACACTTTTGCACATTCATTATAAGCTAAGAAATTATTTCATGGATATGATAGTTGTTAACCACTGTTACAACATCATTTTGGATCTAATAAGGATATGTTGTATAACTACTTCGACTTCATTTCCTGCAATTTTGGAGCTTCTTCTGTTTTTGTATGAAATCCTTGATGTCTTAGCCTAACATACCTACACGTCATTTCTATCGTCATCATCCTCCTCCTCCTCCAAATCGTTATCTTCATCGATGGCTCTCTAAATGGAAGATGAGCCATGCAACATTGTGAAACTACAAACATATAAAGAGAAGCATCAATGGAAATTCCATGTTGCTTGCAGTAATATCGACGATTGCTGCTAAAATATCAAAGTCTATTTGCAGCAAAATCAATTTCCCCATTTTGATTCATATGTGAATGCCATCAAGCCCGAACATACAATCCGCATATCTTTACTCACTATGGCCATTATGCATTAGTGTGGTTGTGGGTGTGTGTGTGTATACTTGTGCTGGAGTATGAGGATCTAAATATTTGGCTTGTCTTAGGCTTAAGACTTCTTTTCTCCATCAATGAATCGCAGCGAATTGAATCTGTGCGAAATGTCTCGTCTTGCCTAGGATAAAACCGTTTATATTGATGCTGCTGTAGTCCTCATGACAACGGCTTTAATATAAATGTGACTTAAGGCCATATATCGTTGAGTATATGGCGTCTTTCATGCCTTAGAAAGCCTCCTACCGAAAATGCCAAAAACAGTCGATGTGCCATTATTCGTTTTATCCTTTTCCATGTTTGTATTTTAGGATTATAAAAATACGTATCTATGAGTGCTTTTTCTTAGTTTGGAAACTTTTTTCTCTGTTTTGAAGGATTTCCTCTTCCTAAAGCATTTGTGCCAAAAAATTGCATTCAACAAATATTTGCTGTCTTGTACAAGAGCCAGAGGTGGATGAGTAGCAATAGTCATGTTCGTACTTTTCTTTCATTTCCTTGCATTGTTTGTCTTCTGTCCATGTGTTTGAAAACTATGGGGGAAGAGGGCTAACATTTGGATGATGCATGCCTCCAATGTATGAATAAAGATTTTGGTACATACAATGATATAAGGGTGGAGTAATTTTTCCAAATCAATTGTTAATTTTATTTTATTTTATTTTCTTTTTTTTTGAACACCCACAACTTCGAATATATATAAAGGGTGACTTTTTATGAGCTATAGGAATATTAAAAAAAACACACATAAAATTCAAAAAAATGCATGAATCCTTTATTTGGATCGATAGTACGATCCACATAATTTAATGTTTGAAGATTATTTCATGCAAATATTGACCTAACTTAGTCCAATTTTGGCATACTCTTTCCAACATTTCGACCGGTATCTCAAGAATAAATGCTTCAATATTGTCTTCCAATGCGTCAATTGAAGCTGGCTCGCCTGTATAAAGGCGTTAAATCGCATGCTTTAGTCAAACTCTTGGATTTTGGGCAGAGATTGTCTCGCGGTAGCGCTCACCATTCACAGTTACGTTACGATTCGCATCATCTTTGAAGAAGTACGGTCCAATGATGCCACCAGCCCATTAACCGCACCAAACTGTGACTTTTTCTCGATGCATTGGTAGGTCTTGCAATGCTTCTGGCTAATCTTTACTCCAAAATCGACAATTCTGCTGGTTACATACCCATTGAATTAAAAATTAGCTTCGTCGCTCAATGGAAGAAGAGCGCGATGAACTTACTTAGGTTAGGTATTGTTGGGTGGTTTTCCCCTCCTAATGCTGGCAATATTTGTGAGGTACTGTGCTATGTAAAACTTTTCTCCAAAGAGGTGTCGCACTGCGGCAAGTCGTTCGGACTCGGCCATAAAAAGGAGGCCCCTTGTCATTGAGTTTAAACTTGAATCGGACAGCACTCATTGATATGGGAGAAGTTTACCCCAGTTCCTTAGTGGAATGTTCATGGGCAAAATTTGCAATTATTTGGTTGGTATTCAAAATTTGGCCCGGCCAAACTTAAAGCCTTTTTTAATTATTCGTTTTACACCCTCCACCATGTGATGGGGAGTGTACTAATTTCGTCATCCCGTTTGTAACACATCGAAATATTGATCTGAATCCCTATAGAGTATATGTGTTGACATTATAAGGCGATTTAGCCATGTTCATCCGTCTGTCGAAACCACGCTTACTTTCGTAGTAATAAAGCTAGCCGTTTGAAACTTTGCACGAATACTTCCTATAATTGTAGGTCAGTTGGGATTATAAATAGGCTTTATCGGTAAATTTTTATACCCACCACCTGTCGAAACCATGCAAACTTTCGTAGTAATAAAGCAAGCCGTTTGAAATTTTGCACGAATACTTCCTATAAGTATTGGTCAGTTGCGATTTAAAATAGGCTTTATTGGTAAATTTTTATACCCACCACCGAAGGATGGGGGTATATTCATTTCGTTATTCGGTTTGCAACACATCGAAATATCCATTTCCGATCCTATAAAGTATATATATATATTTGTTCAGCGTGAAAATCTAAGACGATCTATACATGTCCGTCCGTCTGTCTATTGAAATCACTCTATAGGTTCCAAAAATAGAGCTACTGAGCTGAAATTTTGCACAGATTCTCTTTTTGTCCATAAGCAGGTAAGTTCGAAGATGGGCTATATCGGACGATATCTTGATATAGGTCCCATATAGACCGATCCGCCGATATAGGGTCTTGGGCCCATAAAAGCCACAATTATTATCCGATTTGGCTGAAATTTGGGATAGTGAGTTGTGTATGGCCTTTTGACATACTTAGTCAATTTGGCTTAGATCGGTCCAGATTTGGATATATCTTATATATAAAAATCAATTTGTGTTTGTTTGTAGGTTTGTTTGTTTGTGTGTTCCTTATAGACTCATAAATTTTTTGATATCTGAAGGGGGGCGGACACTCCCCATTACCCTATTTTTCAGAAACGCCAGATCTCGGAGATGGGTGGTGCCATTTCAGCGAAATTTTGTGTGCTCTCATATAGTACCCTTAAAATAAAAATTTGATATACAAATTTCGGATGGGGTACCTAGGGGGGCTGCCCCACCCTAAAACCTACCAAACATATATTTTGGCCAATCACGGCAATAAGGGACTCAAATGAAAGGTATTTAGGATAAAAAAACGTATCTGATATCCAATTGTCGGACCAAGTTCTAGGGGGACCATCCCAAGCCCCAAAACACCCCTAAATCGGACATGTTTACCGACCATGGCAAAATGGGACTCAAATGAAAGGTATTTGCGAGTAGAATACGAATCTAATATTCAAATGTGGGACCACGTTTCTGGGGGTCCACCCCTTCCCCAAAACATCCCCCAAACTGGACTTATTTACAGACCATGGGAATATGGGGCTTAAATAAAAGGTATTTGAATGTAGAATACGAATCTGATATCCAAATATGGGACCAAGTGTTTGGGGGTCCGCCTCTCACCAAAAACATCCCCCAAAGGGGACAAATTTACGACCATAGCAATATGGGGCTCAAATGAAAGGTCTTTGGGAGTAAAGCATGAATCTGATATCAATATTCGGGAAAAGTGGCTACGGGGCCACGCCACCCCCACAACACCACCCAAATAGTAAGTATTTTCAGACTATTGTAATATGAGGCTCAAATAAGAGGGTTTTTAAAGTGGAACACGAATCCGATATATATTTTCAAGGCCAACTCACTGAGTGGTCGCCATCTTCCAAAACACCCCCCAAGCCGGTCATGTTTGCCGACTATAGAAATATGGGGCTCAAATTAAAGGAATGTGGGAGTAGACCACGTATCTGATATCAACATTAGGGGCCAACTGTCTAGCGGACGTCCCACCACCATGACAGCCCCCAAATAGGACGTAATTGCTTACCAAGACAATTTGGGTCCTAAAGAGAGTGGAGCTAAATATATACCGGACATATTTGCTGACTTTTGCAAGTTTTTTGCAAGGAGTTTAAATGAGATTAGAAAACGAATTTTATATCCAATTTTGAGGGCAATGGCAATATGAGGTTCAAATAAATGATATATACATAGATATATGAGAATAGAGCACGTTGCTGAAATATTTTCCGGGCTTAGTGTTTGGGGGACCACCCCAATCCCCAAAACAACCCTAAATCGGGCATATTTAACGACCATATCAATGTGGAGTCTAAATGGAAGGTATTTCGGGGTAGAGAACGAATTGATACCCACTTTCGGGACCAATTTTCTGGGGGTCTACCCCTTTCCCAAAATACCCCACAAACAGCAAATTTTTAGTGAACATCACAATATGGGGCTCAAATAAAGGTATTTGGGAGTATAATACGAATTTGATATCCAAATGTAGGACCTTGTATTTAGGGCATCATCTCTTCCCCAAAACACCCCTAAAGGGAAAAAATTTTTCAACTATGCTAATATGTGGCTCAAATGAAAGGTATTTGAGATTAGAAAACGAATTTGATAACCTATTTTGGGGCCATTGGTTGGAGAGACGCCTCATCCTGTAAACTCTTCTTAAACCAATGGCAATATGGGGTTTAAATTAATGGTATTTGAGAGAAGAGCACGATGCTGATATTTTTTCATGGCCAAGTAACTTGGGGACCACCTCTCCCCTGAAAACACCACTAAATCAGACATCATGAGAATATCAGGCCGAAATGAAGTATTTTAAGAACGGAGTACACCTAACATCCAAACTTAAATTCGTAGAGCAATAGAGATCATATGGGATTCAGATAAAGGCACCTATATTGTTAAACTGTTAGTCAAGTTAGCATGGTATTTCACTAAAAGATCTTTAATTGTCGAAAATAAATATTCCAAGGAAACTTTTGTTCCACATAAAGTAAAAGAAGGCGCAGCGGAGCGGGCCCGCTAGTAACATATAAACTAATATAGCTTCACTTCTCCCACTCACCTCCCTAATGTACACTAAGTACACATCGTACACCATTATTTTCATTTTAGTTTATTATTATTGACTCACGTATTGTGATTTTAAATTCATTACGATTATTATGAGAATTGTTTGTCGAGGAGGGCGCGCAAAGCAAACAAACCAACAAAAGTTGAAAATTTAACGAAGTACGGAAAACTCTGCAAATATAAGCGCATATTTGCTTAAATTGTTTTATACGTTTCTAAACTAATAGCTATTATCTGGAGAAAAAAAGAGCTGCTTTCGCTTGGCTGTTACAAAAAGCACCTGCCCAAAGGGCTAATCGTACTTTTGTGCGATGCAAAATTAAATTTGATGGCGTCATGACTATAACAATATTAGTTTAATAAATTTAAAACATCTGTTTTATAAAATAAAACACGAAAAAAAGAAATCTTTGATAGCTTTAAAAATTAACATAATTTTGCCTCCAGGCCGAGGGAAAACGCAAAGACAAGACATTGTGGGAAACCAAATGTTGGGCACGCACTCTGCACATGAATTTGCACTCGCACAAGGAAGGGCGAACATCCGGTGCCCAAGGCCTAAATACAAAATCAGCCTTCGAATTTGGCGTTTTTTTTTTCTCGTTTTTGTTAGCGTAGCAAAAAATATATGCCTTGAAAATTCAGAAGAAGAGCAACGTACAAAAACTTTTTACATCTGTCAAAGAAAACGAACACCTTCACATTTTATTCAATTTGTTTTTTTTTAATATTTATTGAAAAAGTTTTTTCCGTTTCTTGCGGTTATGGGGCTTCACCCCTCCAACACGTATAGCACTAATCCCCCTCATTCCACGATGCCCTTTTCCTGCCTATCATCCACAAAAAAACACAAAACTTGCAAAGGCAGACACTTTTTTTCGAGGGTTTGGTGGTTTAACTTTATGATGTGTTGCCCCGATATTGTTGAGGGGTTAATATAATTTATTGACATCAAAATAAATGCAAATTGATATTTTCATGAATAATTTGTCATTTTTTGGCTCATTCAATGCCTGCAAAAGAGAACGGCAAAAAGCAAAACCGGCGCCGCAGAGGTTCAGTGGGAAGCAAGCTCTTTTCGATTTCCCTTCGTTTCTTGGGGTGATGTTGAACTGAAACAAGTCTTGAATTTTAAATCGACAAAGTCTTAAACCTGGTCATAACAAATGGGAATTTATTTAAAGGACGATATTTCTATGGAAATTGAGAGTGTCGTATGTCCCAATGACACTGTGACCTGGCATTGTCAATGTCATGAATGCAAATTGAATTTGGGGTTTTTGTCGATACATGACAAATGCAAGTAAACATCAAAGATCAAATTGACTTTCAAATCAAGTACACACACTAACACACTCACTCACATCATTTATAATAGTTTGGGAAAATAATTGGAAAAGTTTTCAGTTATACGGATTCCAATTTAACTCACCAGATAAAAATTAAAGTCAAAATACTAAAAGAGAATAAAATCTCTCTTACCATTTAAAAAAAATTGGCTTGCCTTGATAGATATGGAGTTAATATCCTTGCAACTCATTACTTCAGCGCAACTTTTTGAACCTTCCAATTTTGATAATCTGTAATGAACAGAAAGTGATAAGTTCGGCCGGGCCGAATTTTATATACCCTCCACCATAGATCGCATTTGTCAAGTTCCTTGCCCGGCTTCTCATTTTAGACAAAACAAGTTCTTTGCCCGACATCTCTTTATAGACAAACAGAGGATAATGAATAGAATTTCGTCCTGTATGGACCCAAGAAGTAAAATCAGGAGATGGGTTTATATTTGAGCTATATCAGGTAATGGACCGATTCGAACAAATTTGGCACGCATACAAAATTTCAGCCTAATCCGATAAGAATTTCGCCATTCAGAGTCTCAAGAAATAAAATCGGGAGATAAGTTTATATGGGAGTCATATCAGATTATGAACCGATTTGGACAATGGTTATGGATATTACTCTACCCATGCCACTATGGACATACGCCAAAGCCAGTAATCAATCGGTTTGTTGTGCACTCCTACAATGTAACCTCGAAATACTAAAATAGTAACCTCGAAAAAGACTATCAAAGTTAAGAATGCCTGCAAAATCCTTAATTGTTTTGCATGCCACGCCCCTAAGTTGGTTTATGTCTGGTATTGTGTCCCCACCTAAAAACCGGCGTCTTTTAGCAGCGAAAACCGGGCAATTATATACGAAATGTTCCAACGTCTCGTCATCCTACCCCTAAGTTGGTTTATGTCTGCTCGTAGTCCTATGTTTTCCGTTATTATACCAAAAGCTATACTCTCCTCCTCCTTCTTACTTCTTTTGAATAATAGCCTCATCTTCTCACGATCCGGATCACCCCATAGGGTTTCCAACATCCTACCCACTATTTCGATATTACACAGTGTTACATGAGCGTTCGTCGCCCTCGCCCTTAACTCGGACTGCATCGACCCGAAAAGCTTGGGGTTGATAAAGTTTATTGACGGCAGTCCTCTGGCCCTCGCAGACAAATCGTCTGCCCTTCCATTCCCCTTACTCTGTTATGGCCCGGCACTTAAACGATGCGCATTGTGCCATCCTCGGGGAAGGCGTTAATCTCCTTTCCAAAATTGTTGGTGATCTTACCGTCCAGGTAAATATTGCCCTCATGGCCATTTTACTGTCCATAAAGATGTTCACACTTGACGTCCTCGCATTAGCACTAGGCCACCTTACGCATTGCGTATAGCCCGGATCTCCGCCTGCAGGACTTTATAATGGTCAGACAGTCTAAAACAGATCTAAGTCGCTGGGTTCTCAATGTAGACCACTGTGTTCTCTAGCTTTGATTTATCCGTGTAACATGACTTTCCAGATGACAATATTAGCGTTCCGTCAGTCTAAGACTGCGCCGCTGGCAGCAATGCCTCGCACTCGACCTCAAGTGTCGTCTCTGATAACCGATCGGAAACCTCTTCCCTTCCTTCCAGGTTTCCTATGGTCGCTTCGATTATACCGCGATGCGACGATCGGAAACCTGTACCATACTAAGAAGAATTGTTGTCATAACAGAACACCTTATACAAAATTATAACCAAATCGGATAATAATTGCACCGTCCAGAGGGTCAATATGTCAAAATCCCAGATCCGTTTATATGGCAGCTATATTAGTTTATGAACTGATTTGGACCACACTTAACACAGTTGTTGGAAGTCATTACAAATCACCTCATGCAAAATTTTAGCCAAATCGGATAAGAATTGCACCGTCTAGAAGCTCAAGAAGATCAGAGATCGGTTTATGTGACAGCTATATCAGGTCATGAACCGATTTTAACCACACTAATCACAGTTGTTAACAGTCGTAAAAAAACACATCATATAAAATTTTAGCTAAATCGGATGAGAATTGCGCCCTCTAGAGGCTCAAGAAGTCAATACCTCAGATGAGTTTATATGGCAGCTATATCGGGTTATGAACCGATTTGAACCATACATAGCACAGTTGTTGGAAGTGATACCAAAACACCACGCTCAAAATTTCAGCCAAATCGGATAGGAATTGCGCCCTCTAGTGGCTCAAGACATCAAGATCCTAGATCGGTTTATATGGCAGCTATATAAAAACATGGACCGCTTTGGCCCATTTATAATCCCAGCCGACCTACACAAATAGGAAGTATTTGTGTACAATTTCAAGCGCCTAGCTTTACTTTTTCGAATGTTAGCGTGCTTTTTCGAATGTTAGCGTGCTTTTTCGAATGTTAGCGTGCTTTCGACAGACAGACGGACGGATATGTCTAGATCCATTTAAAAATTCATGACGATCAAGAATATATGTACTTCACGGGGTCTTAGACAAATATTTAGAGGTGTTAAAAACAGAATAACGAAATTTGTATACCCCCATCCTATGGTGGAGGGTATAAAAATAAGGGATATGCGTTCTTCTATGTCAAGAGATGGGCGATGGGGAAATACCCAAAAGGTATTTACCCGGTAAATTGGGTAAATACCCGGGTATTTACCTATTTATACCCAAAAGCTTGATATTTACAATTTTGCAGATATTTTGTGTATAAAAAAATTTTCCGAAAAATTTTTGATGATTTCTTTTTCTTTGTACATAAACATGATTTTCTGATCTCATAAAATCGGATTTTAGTTATGCATGGCCGCTATATAGACCGATCTACAGACTTAAAGCCTCGCGGCAATAAATTGGTCATTTTTCATCCGATTTCGAAGAAATATAAAGGGTGATTTTTTTGAGGTTAGGATTTTCATGCATTAGTATTTGACAGATTACGTGGGATTTCAGACATGGTGTCAAAGAGAAAGATGCTCAGTATGCTTTGACATTTCATCATGAATAGACTTACTAACGAGCAACGCTTGCAAATCATTGAATTTTATTACCAAAATCAGTGTTCGGTTCGAAATGTGTTCATTCACCGTAACGTTGCGTCCAACAGCATCTTTGAAAAAATACGGTCCAATGATTCCACCAGCGTACAAACCACACCAAACAGTGCATTTTTCGGGATGCATGGGCAGTTCTTGAACGGCTTCTGGTTGCTCTTCACTCCAAATGCGGCAATTTTGCTTATTTAAGTAGCCATTCAACCAGAAATGAGCCTCATCGCTGAACAAAATTTGTCAAAATTTGAACACATTTCGAACCGAACACTGATTTTGGTAATAAAATTCAATGATTTGCAAGCGTTGCTCGTTAGTAAGTCTATTCATGATGAAATGTCAAAGCATACTGAGCATCTTTCTCTTTGACACCATGTCTGAAATCCCACGTGATCTGTCAAATACTAATGCATGAAAATCCTTACCTCAAAAAAATCACCCTTTATTACAGTGAGTTCTGGTGGACTCCATTAATTTCTGTGAAGTGCTGTTCAGAACGGACTATATTTGGATATAGCTGCCCTTAGACTGACCACCCGATCTCCCGATATAGGGTATTGAAGCCATAAAAGATCCAATTATTACCCGAATGAAATTTGGCACAGCGTGTTCTGGTGGATTCCACATTCCTGTAGAATGTGGTACAGATCGTGCTATCAACTGTTTCGAATTTCATCAAAATCGGATGAAAAATGCTCGTTTTATGGGCTCCTTATAGCGACGGTCCAACCACCTTCCATCGATGTTGGGTAAGTTTAAGTTATAGTTTTATTAGTATTTCTCCTTCTTCATTACTGTCTTTTTAGAAAATCTAAATCTTGCCACAAAACATTACCAAATCAGTTCCCTTCTAACATACTTTTAAATCTCAGATTATTGTAGTAACAAACAAAAAACAAACACATTTAAAATATCTTTCAAACACAAACGAAAAGACTTTTTAATAAATTGCATTTGTAAGACAATCATTTATATTGTCGTCTTAACTACTATGATATGGGAATGGCAAGAGAGAAAAAAGGACAACTACATAATCCCCTTTATTTAAGCCATTTATTTCATCCATTTAATGGATAACATCTTAGACAAACGCTTAAATGCGCTAAAACCTCTTACCGCTCTTATGCTGAACACAAAGTCAGGCCAGGAGAAAAAAACACTTAACATGAAACTATCGCAAAGTCCTGCTAACAAAACCGCCGAAAAGCACTCACATGACTAACATGGCCCCATTTCATCAATTCCATTGTAAGTATTGTGGGCCACATTCGTTTAGCTGCACACCATGACTGCGAGTATGAGCGAGTGAGCAGGCGGTACAACTTTGAGTGGAGGAGAAAAAAAAATTTGCCATGTCCGCAAAATGTAATTGAAAAAATCCTCTTGTAATCCTAGATGTTCAACGTTCTGTTTCTGTTTTCAAGATATGTTGGTTGTTTCATATTCAAGCTATTAGAATTGGAGAGGCATACTCGTATTGTTGTTATGTTTGTAACAACTAGATATGTAGGTTTTAGCCCATAGTTAATAAATTTTAAAATAGCCCGTCTCTAATTATTTGCATATTAAATTATTGAGCGTCGCCTAAGTAGGCCCACACTTTAATATTCAATGTAAACTTATTGCCACAAACTTAAAAGTCTTTTCAAGAGACCCTGTCCTCAAACTTTGAGTAACTTGTGGGCTGGTATAGATGGAACAAGTGAAAGCATGCTAAGTTCGGCCGGGGCGGACTTCGGAACCCACCTCCATGGATTCTGCTAAAACATGTGAGCTATAACTGGTTATAGACCGTACGTGGCACAGTTGTTAAAAGTCATAACAGAAAATTATGTGCAAAATTTTAGCCAAATTGGAAAATAACTTGAAGCTTCCAAGGCCTCAAGAAGTCAACGCTTTACGCGTTCGACCGCTAGGTCGACTCGAGAAATTTCAGCCAAATCGGACAAAAATTGCTGATTCCAGGGGCTCAAGAAGTCAAATCGGGAGATCGGTTTGCATGGGAGCTATATCAAGTTATAGATTGATTTGAACGGTACTTGGCATAGATGTTGGAAATCATAACGAAACACCACATGCAAAATTTCAGCCATAACGGACAAAAATTGTGGCTTCTAAGGACTCAAGAAATCAATTCGAGAGATCGGTTTATATGGGAGCTATATCAGGTTATAAACCGATTTAAAGCGTATTTGACACAGATATTAGAAGTCACAACAGAACATTACATGCAAAATTTCAGCTAAATCGGACATAACTTGCGACTTCTAGGGGCTCAAGATGTCAAATCGGGAGATCGGTTTATATACATCAACTAGCCGAACTGGTCTTGCTCCGCTGCGCCTTCTTTAACTCTCTAATATCTTTTTAGGGTGGGGACACTTCGTCCTAAATGCTGATATCGAATTCGTGCCATGGTAGCCTATGACGCTGAACGCGTTCGAATCCTGGCGACAACATCGGACAAAGCAGTGGTTGGCGACATTTGCGAGGTACAATGTCATGCATGGTTATTTAAAACATTTTCCCCAAAGAACTGTCGCACTGCGGGACGCCGTTCGGATTCGGCTATAAGAAATGGTCCCTTATCATTGAGTTTAAACTTGAATCGGAAAGCACTCATTGATGTGTGAGAAGTTTGCCCCTGCTCGGTTCCTGGTGGTAATGTTTTTCCTTAGGGCAATGTCCTCGTTAGGGGAGGGATGGCACCTCAGACATTTCGACTCAAATATGGATATCAAATTCGTGCTGGACTTTCAAATCCCTTTAATTTGAGCCCCATATTACCATGGCCAGTAAATATGAACCGTTTGGAGGGTGTTTTGGGGTTGGGGCGGCCACCGGCACTTTGCACTGACAATAGATATCAAATTCGTTCTTAATTCCCAACGGAAATGAAGTTTAGGGGGTGCTTTGGGGCGTACCCCAAAACACTTGACTCAAAAATTGGATATCAAACTCGTCATCAAATCCCAAATACCTTTCATTTAAGTCCCATATTGCCATGGTCGGCTAATATGGTCATTTGGGGATATTTGGGGTTGGGCGACCTTCCATTACTTGGACCCAATGTTTTCTGTCATATTTATAATCTACTGCCTAATACTTTTCATTTGAGTGTCATATTGATATGAACTTCGAAATTTTAATACCATGTTCTTTTCATTTGATACCCTTGTTGTGCCCATCGGACCACTTTCGGATATGGGTGGCGTTTTTGGGGTAAGGGAGAGGGTCCGCCTCCACCTGATATCTGATTTAATATAGGACAAACGTACACAATCTACGAAAATTTTAAGAGAATCGGTTCAGCCAAGTATCATATAGTCATAAAGGGTCTAATGGCGTTTTTGAGGGGGGGCGTGACCCCCCAATACTTCGATCTGATTTTTTTTTTTGGCAGATTCGAAATCTACTCCCGAATACCTTTCATTTGAGCCCCATATCATTTGATACATATATTGTCTCGATCGGTCCACTTTTGATTTTGGGTTGTGTTTTTGGCCTCAGAGGGGAGGGTCCGTCCCCCGTCCGATATCGAAAATTTATATAGCCTGTGTTTCCTTCCAGACCAACCTACACAATATGCGAAATTTTCGAGAAAGTTGGTTCTGCCGTTTTTCAGTCTATACGGAACAAACAAACCAAGTTCCGTATATCCATGATTGGCTAATGTGCCCATTTTGAGCGTTTTTGTGGGGGTGGGGTGAACCCCTATACTTCGACATAAATTTATATGCCAGATTCGTTAGCTACCCCCGCAAACATTTCATTTCATACTCAATTGTCCTTATCGGTCCTCTTTTGATTTTGGGTGGTGTTTTTGAGGTAACGGGGGAGGGTTCGCCCCCTTTCGTATTCTAGAAATTATTACGCCTATTCCTACTTCGTGACCATATTCGTTATCTACTCCGTTTCATTTGAGTCCCATACTGTCATGATCGTAAAATAAACCTATTTTAAGGGGTTGTGGGGCTGGGGCGGCCCCCTAGGTACTTGGACCCAACTTTTATTATTCGTACTCCACTCTTGAATACCTTTCATTTGAATCCCATATTATCCCGATCGGTCCACTTTTATTTTTGGGTAGTACTTTCCCGATATCAAAAAAATTATATAGCCTATGTTTCCTTCCCGACCAACTTACACAATCTGTTAAAATTTAAAAGTAATCGGTTCAGCCGTTTTTGAGTCTATACGGAACAAACAAACACAAATTGAATTTTATATATAAGGTATATAAAAGGTATATATATCAGGTAATGGTTCATATTTGGCAAAGTTCTTGAAAGTCAAAGCTGAAAGGTACGTGCAAAATGTCGGACATGTAGTAATTGGGCCATCTAGAGGCCCGGAAGTCAAATCTGACGATCGTTTTATATGACAACTATATCAGGTTATGAATCGATTTGAACCATACTCAGCACACTTGTTAGACTTAAGAAAAAAAAACATTTCATCAAAATTTCAGCCATTTGAGGTTAAAAATTGCGCCCTCCAGAGGCCTCAGATCAATATTTCGATGTGTTACAAACGTTATCTTTATCTGTTATCTTTGCAAAATTTCAAATTGCTAGCTTTACGCGTTCGACCGCTATCGTGATTTCGACAAACGTCCGTCCGTTGGCTATGGCATGGCTAGATCGACTCAGAACGTCGAGACGATCAAGATTATATATACTTTATGGGGTCCTAAACAAATATTTTGAGGTATTACAAACGGAATGACTAGATTAGTATACCCCCATCCCAGGGTGGAAGGTATAAAAATGGGCGTATATATCATTTTTCAAGTTTGCCACTGTTCATTAATGATGTAGAAGGCACAATTTTGGTCCCATCCTTCCTTACAAAATTTGGCAGTGTTTTTCTTAAACGTCCCAATATGTGTGCAAAATTCATCAGAATCGGATCAGATTTATGTTGAGCTTCCATATATATCTTTCATTCGATATGGTCTTTTAAGGCTGTAGAAGGCACAATTTTGGTCCGATCTTTATCAAACCCTGTTAACATGCTCAGCGACCTGTTGTCGAACGCCAGTAACTCCTTCGTTCTCCTGCTGTCGATGACGGGCCAGAGCGCCTTAGCGGTCGGGCAACCATCCGCTGAGTCCCATCTCAATTTTTTGGCCTTTTCTTCTACTATGTTCAGAAGTGCGACAAACGGCCCGTAGGCAAGTCCGGTGACTGGTCCGCTCGGAGCAGACGAACCCCTCTGGCGCATTCATCCGCCCTATCATTTTCTGGAATCCCTTTATATACGGGAACCCATATCTAGGGACACCATATAATCAGCCTCACACCTCGACCTCAACGTCCTTGAATCCAAAGCCTTACGCGCGGCCGCCGCTGCGACGGAGTAGACCCCCAATCTAGTCTCTGACTCCATCTTAGAGCCATTAGTGAAGATCGACGTCTTATCCTCCTCATACAAAGCATTTGCCCTCCATTCATTTCTCCCGGGAAAACGAATCATGAATGTCCTAATCCCTTTGGCCAGCGGTGCCAGATAATCGGCACCTAAGCTGTACCTCTTCCGTGTTTCTCGCAATAAAGGCCACCCTAGCGCAGAGGGTACCCTGCTGTTCTAATCTTGCTTTGTGGAGCATGTATCACATCTTTTTAAGGTAACAACAAGTAGGATTGGTCTGCTGTGTTGTTTGTTTTTTTTTTCTCGTGCATGTAGAATCTCATCGACAACAACTTTTACTGCGCCGACATTTGACAGTAACCGTGCTGCCTTTCGGATAACATTTTAACGTATTTATAGGCTCTATGAATCTCTCCAGTAATTTACCGGTTGTTTGGAGCATGCATGAGGTTTGTAAAACGAGGGTGCAAGTGTGTCTCCCTTTCCCTTGCTTATCAATTCCAACTTCTATTCTTTCCAGCATTCTGGGAAAACTCCTTTTGTGAGACACGTTTTGTACATTCTTAGGAGTATGCCCTACCATGCCACGGCTTTTGTTTCAGCACTTCTGCTGGTATTCCATCAGAACATGGTGCTTTTCTATTTTTCATTATTGCAGCTGCCAAATGAAGGTCACCGTACCGCTGCACTATAAAACCATGCACTACCGAAAAAATTATATCTTCGCGCAGACGGTTCGTATGTGGAATCGACTTCCGGCAAATAACTTTCCCTCCGCCTACGACGTTCAGAAATTCAAAACAATCATTATCATATAGGTTGAAAATATATCAACTCATTCAAATCGGTGAACCCATCTTCAAAATCAGACTGTGTTAAAACTTGGGGTATGACGATACGTATCGAATGTTCCAACTCTCCAAATATCAAAAAGTTGGATGTATTATTTGAACATTATTTCTAAAACAAAATGCCCACGACATTTCCAATATATCTTTGGGCATACAAAGTTCGACCCGACTAAACTTAAAAAGCATCTTAACTTGTTTTCCTCCTATTTTTTTGTTCTTCACTGCTTTGCAGCTGTCCCAGGGTCTCTGGTATGATTGCAATAACATCCCATTCGCTGATGTTACCCCCTTTTGTGTTCATACACCAATGAACACAAACGAATGAACGACTGACTGCCTTGGTCGCCGAATGGATGATTATATGAATATCACACAACATGCATGTATGGAAGAAGGAACATTGTATGTGTTTTCTTGTTTTTTTTTTTTTTTTTGAGATAACATGAATTTCTGTTCATCTCTTTTTCCGCTTCCGGTTTCATGTTAGTTATGCTTGTCTATATATGTGGATACATACATCTATATGTGTGTGAGTAAGAGTTACTGGTTCATAGCAGTGGTGTGGGAGGGGTGTGAAAAAGATACGAAAACTTATCATAAATGAAACAAGATTGTAATAAGATTTTTAAGCCCCTTTTATGTAATATGTGGAGAAAAAGTATAAGAATGAAAAACAAGAGAAAAGATAGCGTACAAATATGTTGTAGTTGTTTCAATTTCTATTTTTTTTTTTTTTTGACTATGTTTGTTTGTTATCCTTATCGTGGATTTCTATGAGATGATTGTGAAAAGGGATCTTTTTGACAACACATTATTTGTAACAGCATACATGGTAATGCATACATATCTTTACAAAGGTATAATCTAAAATCAGAGCGCCGAAAGACAAGCATTTAATAGAACCTTTTTTATAGTTTTTAAATTGCCCATATATTACAAAAATTTTATGGATATGTCCTTGTCTTTGCTATTGGGATTGTTTCTTTTTTATTCCATCCGATTTTTAGTCACTTTTGTTTTGGCGGCTTATTGACTTTGAAATCCGTTTAAGTTTCTTGCTTCTTCTAGCCAAGTTGACTAAGTTACAGTTTAACTTTGTAATGACAAGAGTTTAAGCTAAATGGATACAGTAGAGAATACTGGCCCTATCCTACAGGGGTTGCTGCCTTAATATAAGTGATTTATTCTTCTTTAATGTACATCGAGTACATCTTCTACACGCAAAAAAGTAATTCGTTTCACATAAAAGAAAATTTCGTCAAGTAAATTTGTTTTCTAAACAAGTAAAAAAAGCGCTAAGTTCGGCCGGGCCGAAATTTGGATACCCACCGCCTCGGGTGTATATGTAAACCACCTTTCATCATAATCGGGTGGGTGCGCCCATAGAAGCCTTATCGAAATATGGTCGGATTTGGACCAAATTCGACACGGATATTGAGTAGCTTAACATAAGTCACTGTGGCATATATCGGCGAAATCGGATTATAAATGTACTTTTTATGGGACCAAGACTTTAAATCGAGAGATCGGTCTATATGGCAGCTATATCCAAATCTGGACCGATTTATGCCATATTGCACAAAGATGTCGAGATGAGTAACACAACTCACTGTCCCAAATTTCGGCGACATCGGACAATAAATGCGCCTTTTAAGGGCCCAAGACCCTAAATCGAGAGATTGGTCTATATGGCAGCTATATCCAAATCTGGACCGGTATATGCCATATTGCAAAAGAATGTCGAAGAGATTAACATAACTCACTGTCTCAAATTTCGGCGACATCGGACAATAAATGCGCCTTTTATGGGAACAAAACCTTAAATCGAGAGATCGGTCTATATGGCAGCTGTATCCAAATCTGAACTGATCTGGGCCAAATTGAACAAGGATATCGAGGGGCTCAATATAACTCATGGTCCCAAATTTCGGCTACATCGAGCAATAAATGCGCCTTTTGGGGGCCCAAAACCTTATATCGAGAGATCGGTCCAGAAAGCAACCATATCCAAATCTGATCCGATCTAAACCAAATTGCAGAAGAATGTTGGAGGGCCTAACATAACTCACTGTCCCGAGTTTCGGCGACATCGGACAATAAATGCGCCTTTTATGGGCCCAAGACCCTAAATCGAGAGATCGGTCTATATGGCAGCTATATCCACATCTTAACCGATCTGAGCCAAATTGAAGAAGGATGCCGAAGCGCCTAACACAACTAAGTGTCTTAAATTTCAGCGAAATCGGATAATAAATGTGGCTTTTATGGGCCCAAGACCTTAAACCGAGAGTTCGGTCTATACGGCAGCTATATCAAAATCTGGACCGATCTATGCCATATTGCACAAAGATGTCGAAGAGCCTAACGTAACCCACTGTCTCAAATTTCGGCGACATCGGCCAGTAAATGCGCCTTTTATGGGCCCAAAACCTTATATCGAGAGATCGGTCTATATGGCCGATCTGGACCGATTTATGCCATATTGCACAAAGATGTCGATGAACCTAACGTAACCCACTGTCTCAAATTTCGGCGACATCGGACAGTAAATGCGCCTTTTATGGGCCCAAAACCTTATATCGAGAGATCGGTCTATATGACAACTATTGGGTTGCCCAAAAAGTAATTGCGGATTTTTTAAAAGAAAGTAAATGCATTTTTAATAAATCTTAGAATGAACTTTAATCAAGTATACTTTTTTACACGTTTTTTCTAAAGCAAGGTAAAAGTAACAGCTGATAACTGACAGAAGAAAGAATGCAATTACAGAGTCACAAGCTGTGAAAAAATTTGTCAACGCCGACTATATGAAAAATCCGCAATTACTTTTTGGGCAACCCAATATATCAAAATCTGGTCTAACACAACTCACTGTCCCGAATTTCGACGAAATCGAACAATAAATGCAACTTTTAAGGACCCAAAACCTTAAATCGAGAGATCGGTCTATATGGCAGCTATATCCACATCTTAACCGATCTGAGCCAAATTGAAGAAGGATGTCGAAGAGCCTAACACTCACTGTCTTAAATTTCCGCGAAATCGGATAATAAATGTGGCTTTTATGGGCCCAAGACCTTAAACCGAGAGATCGGTCTGTACGGCAGCTATATCAAAATCTGAACCGATCTGGGTCATTGATCTAGATCTAGATATTGATCTGCGACCCCATATATTCTGGATCGTCTCGAAATTCTAAGTCGATCCAGCCATGTTCGCCGTCTATCGAAATCACGATAGCGGTCGAACGCGTAAAGCTAGCCGCTTGAAATTTTGCACAGATACTTCGTATTGATGTAGGTCATTGGGGATTTTAAATGGGCTATATCGGTTGGAGGCCACCGTGGCGCAGAGGTTAGCAAGTCGGCCTATGACGCTGAACGCCATGGTTCGAATCCTGGAGAGGCAATCAGAAAAAAATTTCATCGGTGGCTTTCCCCTCCTAATGCTGGCAACATTTGTGAGGTACTGTGCCATGTAAAACTTCTCTCCAAAGAGGTGTCGCACTGCGGCACGCCGTTCGGACTCGGCTATAAAAAGTAGGCCTCTTATCATTGAGCTTAAAACTTGAATCGGACTGCACTCATTGATAGGTGAGAATGTTCCTTAGTGGAATGTTCATGGGCAAAAATTGTAATATCGGTTCAGATGTGGAAATAGCCCCATATAAACCGATCCCCTGATTTGCCTTCTTGAGCCCTTAGAAGCCCCAATTTTCATCCGATTTGGCAGAAATTTGAAACAAAAACTTCTGTTGTGAATTCCAAAATCAATGCCAAGTATGATACGAATCGGCTTATAAACAGATCTAGCCCCCATATAAACCGATCCTCTGATTTGACTTCTTGAGCACCTAGCAGCCTCAATTTTCATCCCATTTGGCTAAAATTTGGAACAAGGTCTTGAGTTATGACCAACATCTATGCCAAGTATGTTCCCAATCGGTCTTTAAACAGATATAGCCCCCATATAAACCGGTCCACCGATTTGACTTCTTAAGCCCATAGAAGCCTCAAATTTTTTTAAAATTTGGCTGAAATTTGAAACAGAGACTAAAGTAATAAATTCCAACATCCATGTCAAGTATGTTCCGAATCGATCTTTAAACAGATATAGCCTCCATATATAAACCAATCCCCGGATTCGACTTCTTGAGCTCATAGAAATCTCAGTTTTCATCTGATTTGGCTGAAATTGGGAACAAAGACTTATGTTATGACTTTCAACATACATGCTAAAAAAGATCCTATACGGTCTATAAACGGATATAGCCCCCATGTAAACCGATACCCGGATTTTAATTCTTCAGCCCTTAGAAGCTTCAATTTTCATCTGATTTGGCGGAAATTTGGAAAAAGACCTGTGGTTTAACTTTTAACAACCATGCCAAGTATGATCCGATCCGGTCCAAAAAAAGATATAGCCCAAATATAAACCGATCCCAGGATTTGACTTCTTCAGTTCTTAGAAGCCTCAATTTTCACCTGATTTGTTTAAAATTTGGTCCAAACCCTATCAGATTTACAACATCAGTACCAAGATTTATCCGAATCGGTGAATATGGTGATATAGGGCCCAAAGTACCAATATCCCGATATGAATTCTTAGGACTAAAATTATTCAAATACGAACTCAGTTAATAAGGGTACATTTTTAGTGGAATACATGGTGATGGGTTACCAATATTCGGCCCGGCCGAACTAAGCACGAATATTCGGCTCGGCCGAACTTAGCACGCTTTAACTTGTTCATGATAAAAGTTTCCATTTTCATTATTAGGCCAAAAATTTATATAGCAGCCCTCGTATTACAATATTTTCAATACCACATCTCTCCAACAATATCCATTCTTTCCATGTGTCATCCTTATTCATGGCCCTCATTATAGACCAAAAACGCCGCACCAAAAACCCCGCCTTCATAACCAACTATCCTATCGTAATAATTTCTTTTTCTTACACTCGTTAACTTGTAGAACAAACAAATTTTTCTGACAGCTAAAGCAATTATACCAATTTTAAATAATGCCTCTGCGCTTGAAAATAAATTAAACCCCAAAAACTTAACGCCTGTCTGCCACAAAACCCGCTGAATTGAGGCAAGAAATCATTAGCAAACAAATATGTTAGCTGCTTGTAAAAGTAATCGTTACTCCTTTGCACAACGAGCACAACTTCCTCTCTCTCCCCTACCTCTTTCATAGGGAATGCCCAAAATTATCAATGTAATTATGTGCATATGTTAACATAAGAAGCACTGCAACTGAATAGCTAACCATGAAGAAAAAGCCAAACTAAAGAAATTATGGATGGCAGCGACAGCAAGGCCCCTAACTTATGGTAGAAGAAAAAGATTTGTTTCATGGGTTATATGACAGAAGCATATAATTATGGCTATATTTTAATATTACAATTTCTTTTTTTCGTTGTATATTTTAAATAGGAACTACGATGCCAAAAATGCCTTAGTTTTTATATGAAAATTATATCACACACTCACATAAATATTTGAGCAAGGCTTACAGCTAAGAAAGTTTAAGCAGAATATGTTTAAAAGAAAAAAAAATATTTAACATTTCATACGTCAACAACATTCTTATCTTGTTGGATGGCGTAAGAGGATGTATGCTTATGTATGTGTATGTGTTATATACATACTTCCCTAGATCCAGTCATACAAATAGATAGCATTTACCAACACATGCTCGCCTTGGACTTCCTGTCTATACGCTAGCACAGTGCATTCAATTGTATTAGTTTAATGGCCAGGGATGTATAAAGTTTGGACTTCGACTTAAAGGTGCTCGGACATTTTCGTGTGATTCGCTTAGCAGATAGTGAGAGTGAATCGAAAAAACTAGTAAAACTCAGTAAGGAAAGGAAAAAGTCGGGCGGGCCCGACTATAATACCCTACACTACTCAGAATGCGTACTTCTTTACGATAGGACCTAAATGGGCTACTACAGCCTTTAAGACCAATATCGGATGAAAGATATATGTCGGACCTATATCTTAACCTGGACCGACTATAATGAAATTTTGCACACACATGAGGACATCGAATAAAACACCTCACGCTAAATCTTTTACTGATGTACAAAACTGTGGCTTCTACAGCCTTAAAAGTCCATATCGGATGATAGGTATATATGGGTGCTATATGTAAATCTGGCCTGATTTTGACGATATGATGCTTAATCTTGCTTTATTTTACACAGATCGAATCCAAATTGTGGCTTCTACAGCCTTAAAAGGCCATATCGGATGAAAGATATATATGGGAGGTATATATAAACTTCAACCGATTTTCTCCAAAATCAATAACGTTTGTGCTTGGACCAAAAAAAGGACTTGTGCAAAGTTTCATGACAATTGGACAACAAATGCGACCTGTACCTTGATCACAAGAGTACATGGAAAGACAGATGGTCATAGCTAAATCGAATCAGGAAGTAAGTCTAAACCGATCGGTATATTTAACATGTGTAGGGTATAAATATGCCGTGTGAGAACGAGCAGAGATATCACTTTGAAATTTGGAATGGTTAGAGCTGTGGTGTTACGAGATCGTTTGCAAAATTTCAAGGTTCTAGGTTGTCTAGGCGCCTTTTGGCAGGCTCCTAAGCTAGTCACCTTGGAATTTTAAAACGTTTTTCGGGTTGCCAAATCTTCATTTGTGGTCCGATTTTCAAATTTTGAATACTCACCACCATTGGATGGGGATATACTAATCTAGTCATTCTGTTTGTAACACCTCGAAATATTGATCTGCGATCTCATAAATTATTGGGTTGCCCAAAAAGTAATTGCGGATTTTTCATATAGTCGACGTTGACAAATTTTTTCACAGCTTGTGACTCTGTAATTGCATTCTTTCTTCTGTCAGTTATCAGCTGTTACTTTTAGCTTGCTTTAGAAAAAAAGTGTAAAAAAAAGTATATTTGATTAAAGTTCATTCTAAGTTTTATTAAACATGTATTTACTTTCTTTTAAAAAATCCGCAATTACTTTTTGGGCAACCCAATATATTCTCGACATTCAGATTCGATCTAGCCATGTCCGTCTGTCGAAATCACGATAGCGGTCGAACGCGTAAAGCTAGCCGCTTGAAATTTTGTACATATCGGTTATGATTTGGATATAGCTCTCATATAAACCGATCTCCCGATTTGACCTCTTGAGTCCTTACAAACCTCAATTTTTGTCCAATTTGGCTGACATTTTGCAAGCGGTGTTCTGTTATGACTTTCAACAACTGTGCCAAGTATGGTCTAATTCGGTTTATAACCTGATATAGCTCCCACACAAACCGATCTCCCGATTTGACTTCTTGAGCTCCTGGAAGCCACAATTTTCATCCGAATTGTCTAAAAAATTGCACATAATGTTCTCTAATGACCTCCAATAAATGTGTCTAGTGCGATTCAAATCGGATAATAACCTAATATAGCTTCCATCTAAACCGATCTCCCGATTTGACTTCTTAAGCCCCTGGACGCAGCAATTTTTGTCCGATTTGGCTGAGCAGTGTTATGACTTCCAACAATTGCGTTAAGTACGATCCAAATCGATCTATAACCTGATATAGCTCCCATATTAATCTCCCGATTTGACTTCTTGAGCAACTGAAAACTGCAATTTTTGCCCCATGTTGCTAAAATTTTGCGCATAGAGTTTTTTTATGACTTCCATAGCTCCCATATAAACCGATCCCCGATTTGCCTTCTTGAGTCCTTACAAGAGGAAATTTTTGTCCGATTTACCTGAAGTTTTGCATGCAGTGTTCTGTTTCGACTTTCAAAACCTGTGCCAAGTACTGAAAAATCAGTCTGCAACCTGATATAGCTCTCATGTATACCGGTCTCTAAATCATCCTTGTTCGGATTCTAAAAGCTTTAATTTTGACTGGTTTGTAGAACAAAATTATGCCCTTCAACAAAATCTAGTTTGTATAAATTTTAAGCAGAATCCATGGTGGTGGGTTCCCAAAATTCGGCCCGGCCGAACTTAGCACGCTTTTACTTGTTTTCATGTTCATGTCTGGTATTGTGTCCCCACCTAAGTACGGGTGTACCTTAGCTTTGAAAGCTGGCCAAAGACATTGGAAATGTTCCAACGTCTCATCATCTTCCCAACATGCCCTTGGCGCATCGATTTTGCATTACGTTTGTAACATATCGAAATATTGATCTGAGACCAAAAATTCGTCTTGACAATCTAAGTCGATTTAACCATGTCCGTCTGTCTGTCGAAAGCAGGCTAACTTTCGAAGGTATGAAGATAGGCGCTTGAAATTTTGCACGAATACTTCCTATCAGTGTAGGTCAGTTGGGATTGTAAATGGGCTATATCGGTCAAAAAATAGGGAGATCGGTTTATATGGGAGTTATATAAGCTTATGGAGCGATTCACACCATATTGCAAATATGGTGATTGCCCCAGTTCCATTAAGGAACTGGGGCAAACTTCTCACAAGTCAATAAGTGCTGTCCGATTCACTTTTAGGCTAAATGATAAGGGACCTCCTTTTTATAGCCGAGTCTTAACGACGTACCGCAGAGCGACACCTCATTGGGGAGAAGTTTTACATGGCACAGTACCTCACAAATGTTGGCAGCATTAGGAAGGGTTTTCGCCACCGCTGAAAATTTGTTCTGATGCTCTCGCCCGGATTGGAACCCAGGCGTTCAGCGTCATAGGCGGACATGCTAACCTTTGCGCTGCGGTGGTCTCCATATTATCTTGCTCCGACCATATTTGGCACGTGTATTAAAGGTCATAGAAACAATAACTGTGCAAAATTTCCGTGGTTATATACAGCTATATCAGGTTATAGACCGATTCAGGCCATACTTGGCACATCTGTTAAATATCATAACAAGTAAAAGCCTGTTCGGCAGGTCCGAATTTTATATACCCTCCACCATGGATCACATTTGTATTTCTTTTTAGGCAAACAAAGGATCTGATTCGGAGCATAATTGAATTGAATGTTGGGAACCGTAGTAGATGTCAATGTGTAAAATTTCAGCCAAATCGAATAAGAATTGCGTCCTTTACGGGCTCAAGTAGTAAAATAGGGAGGTCGGTGTATAGGGGAGCTGTATTTAGCCTATAGACCGATTCAGACCATATTTCACACGTATGTTAAAGGTCAAGAGAGAAGCCATTGTACAAAATTTCAGCCAAATCGGATAACAATTGCGCCCTCTAGAGGCTCAAGAAGTCAAGATCCCAGATCGGTTTATATGAAAGCGCTATACCAGGTTATGGACCGATTTGAACTACAATTGACTCAGTTGTTGGAAGTCATAACTTCAGCCATATCGAATAAGAATTGCGCCCTCTAGTGGCTCAAGAAGTCAAGATTCAAGATCGGTTTATATGGCAGCTTTATTAGGTTATAAACCGATTTAAACCATACATGGAACCGTTGTTGGAAGTCATACCAGAACGACATATGGGAAATTTCTGCCAAATAGGATAAGAATTACGCCCTCTAGAGACACAAGAAGTCAAAATCCAAGATCGGTTTATATGGCAGATATATCAAAACATGGGCCCATATGGCCATTTACAATCCCAACTGACTACACTAAGGGGAAGTATTTGTGTAAAATTTCAAGCTCCTAGCTTTATTTTTTCGAAAGTTGGCGTGCTTTCCATAGACAAACAAATAGACGGACATCAGCTTAAAATGTCATAGCGATCAAGGATATATGTCCTTTATGGGGTATTAGACCAATAATTCGATGCGATGGAAACGGAATGACGATGTTAGTATACCCGCACCCCATAGTGGAGGGTATAAAAAGGACACCCTAATGATAACGTTCCCCCTCCCCAAACGAATTAAGGACTTCACCTTCTCTGTAAAAAGTACGGACATTCCTGGTGCAGATCTGCAAATTATGGCCTTTGATTCGTTTGGGGAGGGGGAACGTTATCATCATGAGCTGCCAGATGTATAGGAAATGTACAAGGCCAACATCAGCACCCCACAGGAAGTGCGATGGATTGGAAGATGCATAACAGTATCAGCGAAGGGTGACACGGCGTTCTATAGCTGTCATTTGGCAGCGGATTTGCTGGTAGTTAAAGTCTGAAACACCTTATGTCCAGAATTAATCCGGTGAATAGGGGACTACGACACACCATCCACATTCATATCTATGCCATGCCCCGACAGAAAACTTGCACAAACAGACCAAGAATATATTTTATGAGCGCTTAGAGAGTACATATGAACGCTGCTCCGCATACGACATTTAAATCTTTCTAGGAGACTTTAATGCCACTCTAGGTTCCCATTTCTTTGAGAACTTGTTGGATTTAGCGGATGCTAGCATTCGCAAATTTTTGGGCTTTTTAAGCGATCTGGTTAGGTTTAAGTAGCAGCCTGCCATCAGAGTCACTTAGACGTTTTCGTCCATTGTGAGACCACCGGAACAGGAGAAGGAAATTGCCTTCTTTTGCCTAACGTTAAACCAAAGCCATCTTCCTTCTCCTGTAATATGGATGTTAGTTGCAACAGAATTCAATATCATGATATTTACAATGCCACATAGTTATCCCTTGATCAAGAAGAGAGAAACAAAATTGATGACGATGTGATAGATCCAGCGTATTGGACGATTGAACCTAAGAGCTAGCAATGATTTGTTTCATTACGTATGATCTAACACTGCACTAAAGCTGGACGTCGAAATTCTTCAGATGGAAACGGCATACTCCACTTGACTAGCCCGATTGATGGGAAGGGCCTAACACAGCTCACTGTGCCAAATTTCAGCGAAATCGGATAATAAACTCTGCTTTTATTAGCCCAAGGACTAAAATCGGAAGATCGGTATATATGGCAGCTATATCCAAATATAAACCGATCTGAACCATTTAGAGCACGTACCTCGAGAATCCTTACATGGGTTACAGTGGCAAATTTCAGCGAAATCGGATAATAAATGGGATTTAATTGGTCCAAGACCCTAAATCGGGAGATAGGTCCATATGGCAGCTATATCCAAATATATATATGGGCGGCATTAAACAAATGCGCCTATTATTGACCCAGGAGATTTGTCTTTACGACAGCTAGCTATATGAGCTAGACCATTTTCAGTACTGATGTTGAGGAGCCTGATGCAATCTACTGTTCCAAATTTCGTAATATCGATCTGTATGGGAGCTATATCCCAATATGTTCCGATGAGGGCTACACTAGTCAGGAATGTCGAGAGGCCAAGTGTTTCAAAAATTAATGAAATTGAGTAATATATGAGCCTTTTACGGACTAAAAACCCTTTATAAGGAGATTGGTTCGAATAAGACTCAATTTGATCTGTTGGTAAACTGCGCCAAATTTCAATTCAATGCCCAATTTCCTGGAGAATTGATCCATCCACAAATTAACATTATTTCTCATGACGATCATGTCTCGTTCTTGTCTTCCCCCTGTGTTCCCACAGATTTCATAACCGATGTGCTAGGTCACAACTTACGATAGCAACTGCAAATTTTGTCCCATCAACATTCCACTAAGGAATAGGGGTAAACTTCCTATTTGAGTGCAGTCCAATTCAAGTTTAAGCTCAATGATAAGGGGCCTCCTTTTTATAGCCGAGTCCGAACGGCGTGCCGCAGTGCGACAGCTCTTTGGAGAGAAGTTTTACATGGCATAATACCTCACAAATGTTGTCAGCATTAGGAGGGGAAAACCACCACTGAAGAATTTTTCTGATGGTCTCACCAGGATTCGAACCCAGGCGTTCAACGTCATAGGCGGACATGCTAATCTCTGCGCTACGCTGGACAACTTACGATAGACATTTATCAAAAGCACCATGATTAGTTGTTAAAATATCTCAAACCTGCTCTGGTGCATTTTTTTACCCACCACCGAAGTATGGGGGTATATTCATTTTGTCATTCCGTTTGCAACACATAGAAATATACATTTCCGACCCTATAAAATATATATATTCTTGATCAGCGTAAAATTCTAAGACTATCTAGACATGTCCGTCTGTTGAAATCACGCTGCAGTCTTCAAAAATAGAGATATTAAGATGAAACTTTGCACAGATTCTCTTTTTTGTTCATAAGCAGGTTAAGTTCGAAGATGGGCTATATCGGACTATATCTTGATATAGCCCCCATATAGACCGATCCGCCTATTTATGGTCTTAGGCCAATAAAAGCCACATTTATTATCCGATTTTGCTGAAATTTGGGACAGTGAGTTGTGTTGGGCCCTTCGACGTCCTTCGTTAATTTGGCTCAGATCGGTCCGGATTTGGATATAGCTGCAATATAGACCGACCCTCCGATTTAGGGTTTTATGCCCATAAATGCCACATTTATTATCTGATTTTGCCGAAATTTGGGACAGTGAGCTGTGTTAGGCCCTCCAACGTCCTTCCTTAATTTGTCTCAGATCGGTGAAGATTTGGATATAGCTGCCATATACACCGATCGGCTGATTTAGGGTTTAAGGCCCATAAAAGCCACATTTATTGCCCGATGTCGCCTCAATTTGGGACAGTGAGTTAAGTTAAGCCCTTCGACATCTTTCTCCAATTTCACTCAGATCGGTCCAGATTTGGATATAGCTGCCATATAGACCGATCTCTCCATATAATGTTTTGGCCCCATAAAAGGCGCATTTATTGTCCGATGTCGCCGAAATTTGGGACAGAGAGTTAAGTTAAGCCCTGCCATATATTTCTGCTATTTGGTCTAGATCGATCAAGATTTGCATATAGCTGCCATGTAGACCGATATCTCGATTTAAAGTCTTGGCCCCAAAAAAGGCGCATTTGTAATCCGATTTAACTAAAATTTGACACATTTACTTATGTTAGGCTTTTCGACTTCCGTGTCGTATATGGTTCAGATCGGTTTATTTTTAAATATAGCTACCAAAAAGACCTATATCGGACATATTTCGATATAACTGCTATGGGACATAAGATATGCAATTTTCACCGGATTTTGATGAATGGTGGTTTACATATATACCCGAAGTGGTGGGTATCCAAAGTTCGTCCCGGCCGAACTTAACGCCTTTTTACTTTTTGAAGTTACCTCTGGACCACTGTATATCCCATGTCATAGCTTTTTTCTCTGTTTGTCATTTCTATAAGACGCTAGGATAGCATGCAAATGCGAATGCTACAAACAGCTAAAGGATGTATGGAGAATGTATACGCAAACTGTCTGTTTTTGTCTACTTAAAATTTTTGCTTACTTATGTTAAGAATTTGTGGCATGTGCAACTTGTTTGAATTGCAAGTGTTGTATTTGGAGTTTGTTTCTTGCCTTGGGTCTTGGCTAAAAAGAAGAAAAAGGACGAAAAAGAAAAACAACTGGCATTGGCGACGTGGCAAACACAAAGACAAGGCTCGCCAAGAAAAAGAGACTCATTTTGAAGACGAAACAAGCTGAAGCAAAACTATATGGAAACTAAAATAAAAAGCTACAAACTCTGATATTTTGCAAAGGACTGAGTTATGTTTATTTGTTTTGCAGCTACAAAAAAAAAAAAAACATTTTTAAACTTGACTGCAATTGGAAGAAAACTGCAGCACATACTCATCTGCAAACAATATTATTCGGGCTATCCTTCATAAGCATAACTATCCAAATGTATGCATGGCATGCATGTGAACGTGAGTGAGTGAGTGAATATGTTTTTCTCTGTCAAGATTTTTGATGAATTTATTTTCTCAGCCAACTGCTTATCTTACAGTCTTAGGAAGGATGTGAAAAAGGAGTTTTTATAGATTTATTTATTCATACATTTATTTATTCTAGCATGTGATTTACATTGTATATGTGATTTATGTTTTCTAATGCAAAAACTATATATTTTAAAAATTTAAATATTTTTTTTTTTTTTTTTAATTTTATAATTTTATTCTCTTTATTATAAGATGGGAAGATATTACTTCGTCATTCCGTTTGTAACACGTCGAAATACTGGTCCCATAAAGTATTTTTAAGTCAATCTAGCGATGTCCATTCGTCTCTTGAAAGCATGCTAACTTGTGTACGAGTGAAGCTAATCACTTAGAATTTTGCACAAATACTTTTTATTGATGTAAGTCAGGTGGAATCGTAATTCCGCCTAATCAATAAATGTTACAAATAGCTCCTATATAAACCGATCACCCTAGAGGGTCATTTTGCATTAAGGTGCACTTTGCACAAAGACTGCTGACTACTTCTATGACTTCCAACATCCATGCCAAATATTATATCTTATCACTCCATGCAACACTCCTTTTCTGACCATCGCTACATTAGATTAAGAATCCGATAAGCTTCTGGAATAAGTTGAATTCCAACTGGACAAAATTCGGAAGAAAACTCAGAAGAAGACTTGGCCAAGATAATTTATATTGTCCAAACGTAGAAGACAATATCAACAGGATTAAGACGGCACTGTTAGGGTTTCCACTTCGGGAGAGGAAATCAGCCCAAGAAAAACCCTGGATGGCTGGGGAGATTCTCAATTTTGGGAAAGAGATCCGCAGACTTTTTAACAGAGCACGTCGTAAAAAAGAGGAATTTTATTGGGATGTGTATTACACACGGCTCAAGGAATACAATAAAATTCCCAGATCGGCAAAATGTGCCCTCTGGAAGCTTTTCTGCGAACAGGTCGATAGAGTTAATGACGCCGCCAAGATGAACCAGTAAAAAGGCGTAAAAGGTCGGACGGGCCGAACTTTGGATACCCACCACCTCGGGTATATATGTAAACCTCCTACGTCATAAAAACGGTGAAAACGCCAAATTTATGCCCCCATAGCAGTTTTATCAAAATAGAGTCCGATTTGGACCAAATTCGACACGGATATTCTAATAAGTCTAATAAGTACAAGCCATTGTTCAATTTTGTCGAACAAAATATTGGTCTTCTTGGTAGCCATATCCAAAAATATAGACCGATCTGAACCATATACGACACGGATATCGAAAAGCCTAACATAAGCCACTGTGTCAAATTTCAGCGAAATCGGATAATAAATGTGATTTTTATGGAGCCAAGACCTCAAATCGATCTGGGCCAATTAAGGAAGGATGTCGACTGGCATAACTGTCCCAAATTTCAGAAAAATCGGATAAAACATGTGGCTTTTATGGGCCAAAGAACCGAAATCGGCGGATCGGTCTATATGGGAGCCATATCAAGATATAGTCCGATATAGCCCATCTTCGAACTTAACCTGCTTATGTGCAAAATAAAATAAGAATAGGGTCGGAAATGGATATTTCGATGTGTTGCAAACGGAATGACAAAATTAATATACCCCCTTCCTACACATGGGGGTATATTAAATGTTAATGGACGACAAGGGAGTGAGAGCAGATACGACGGAGGATGTTGAGGGATAATAATGTTGATCGAAGGATTATCATTATAGAATTTATGGTGAAGGAATTCTTGAGGAACTTCAAACTATTTAAGTCACCCGGACCTGATGGAATATTTCCGGCGTTACTACAGAAGGAGGCCGCCTATCTGGCGCCTCATCTGGTAACTATTTTCATAGCGTGCCTAGGACATTCAGTGAACTGCTCAAATACAAACAGTATGCCTATGGCAAGGGAAGATAGGTGGAGACTGATCTGCACAAGGTTGTGTATAAAATAGAAGAATCCTTTGATACCAAAACGTACACACTGGCGGTATGCATTGACATCGAGGGGGCTTTTAACAATGTGCGGACCGCCACACTGATCCAATCCTTAGACCAGTAACGGGTGGACCCGGTCCTTAGAGACTGGATAAATCAAGAAGCAAAATCGGTTGATCTGGGGGAGCTGTATCAAGCTATAGATCGATTCAGACCATATTGGACACGTATGTTGAAGGTCATGGGAGAAGCCGTTGTACATAATTTCTGCCAAATTGGATGAGAATTGCGCCCTCTAGTGGCTCAAGAAGTCAAGAGCCCAGATCGGTTTATATGGCAGTTATATCAGGTAATGTACCGATTTGGGCCTAGACGACTTTGACAAAAGCGAGACTTTAAGGGCCTTCGTGATCCGCTTGACCATTATGTCTATAGCCTCTGCAGTTTCCACTTCTTTTTCAGGTCAAGAGAGGATAGTCGTGCAACATCAAATCCTCCTGCCATGAGAAGTACCTTTATGGTCGCCGGAGTGACCTTACAATAGTGGAGATTTATCTGCAGAAACCGTGCCATTGTCAGGATGCAGAATTTCCACCACTGTAGCGTTCCCCAAGACAGCGGAATTTTTTTTTTGTTTCCAATAGAAATTTTTAATATATGATGAAGATTTGAGTGCTTTTTAAGATTTCGATCAAAACTACGACCAAACCTGTGGCGATTACAGCCTTAAAGGCCATATCTCTGTCAAATTTTGTATTGGAAGGTTTAATAAAACAGCTTTTGCAAAATTTTGTAAAGATCGGACCAAAAACCATATCAGCTGAAAGATATATATGGAAGTTATAAATAAATCTGGTCCGATTTTAATGAAATTATGCAGAAGTATTTAAACATCAAGTAAATAATAATAATAACAAGTAAAAAGGCGTTAAGTTCGGCCGGGCCGAACTTTGGATACCCACCACCTCGGGTATATATGTAAACAACCTTTCATCAAAATTCGTTAAAAAATTTCATACCTTATACTCATATACCTAATACCGATCTGAACTATATACGACACGGACGTCGAAAAGCCGAACATAAGTCACTGTGTCAAATTTCAGTGAAATCGGATTATAAATGCGCCTTTTATGGGGGCAAGACTTTAAATCGAGATATCGGTCTACATGGCAGCTATATCCAAATCTGGACCGATTTGGGCCAAGTTGCATAAACATGTCGAAGAACCTAACACTAAGCACTGTCCCAAATTTCGGCGAAATCGGACAATAAATGCCTCTTTTATTGGCCCTAAACCTTAAATCCAGAGATCGGTCAAATCTGGACCGATCTGGGTAAAATTGAAGAAGGACGTCGAAGAGCCTAACCAAACTCACTGTCTCAAATTTCAGCGACATCGGACAATAAATGCGTCCTTTATGGCCCCAAAACCTAAAACCTAGATATCGGTCTATATGGCAGCTATATCCAAATCTGGACCGATCTGTGCGATATTGCAGAACTATGTCAAGGGGCTTAACTTAACTAACTGTTCCAAATTTCGGCGACATCTGGCAATAAATGAGCATTTTATGGGCCCAAAACCATAAATCAAGAAATCGGTCTATATGGCAGCTATATCCAAATTTGAACCGATCTGGACCAAATTGAAGAAATATGTCAAAGGGCCTAACACAACTCACTGTCCTAAATTTCAGCAAAATCGGATAATGAATGTGGCTATTATGGGCCCTACACCATAAATCGGAGGATCGATCTATATGGCAGCTATATCCAAATCTGGACCGATCTGAGCCAAATTAACGAAGGATGTCGATTTGCCTTACACAATTCACTGTCCCGAATTTCATCAAAATCGGATAATAAATGTGGCTTTTGTGGGCCTAAGACCCTAAACCGGAGGAACGGTCTATATGGCAGCTATATCCAAATCTGAACCAATCTGGGCAAATTTAACGAAGGATGCCGATGGGCCCTACACAATTCACTGTCCCGATTTTCATAAAAATCGGATAATAAATGTGGCTTTTATGGGCCTTAGATCCTAAATCGGAGGATCGGTCTATATGGCAGCTATATCCAAATCTGGACCGATCTGAGCCAAATTGACAAAGAATGTCGAAGGGCCTAACACAACTCACTGTCCCGAATTTCAACAAAATCGGATAATAAATGTGGCTTTTATGGGCCTAAGACCCTAAATTGAATATACCCCCATCATTCGGTGGTGGGTATAAAAATTGTGGCTGCTAGAGTCTAAAAAGGCCAAATCGGATAATATATATATATATATATATATATATATATATATATATATATATATATATATATATATATATATATATATATATCTGATCCGATTCTGTACAAATATAGCACACATATTGGGATGTCAAAAAAACGCTTCGTTTCAAATTTGGTAAATATCAGATCAAAAGTCTGGCTTCTCTAGCCTTAAAAGGTCAAATTGAATGAAGGGTATATATGGCAGCTATATTTAAATCTGATCCGATTTTGATAAATATATATTGGAACGTCGCAAAAAGTACTTCTTGCCAAATTTGGTAAAGATCGGACCAAAATTGTGGCTTCTACAGCCCAAATAGGTCAAATCGGATGAAAGACATATATGGGAGCTATATTTAAATCTGAACCGATATTGATGAAATTTGGCACACGTATTAAGATGTTACACGAAACATCTCAGGCTAAATTTTGTAAGGATCGGACCAAAATTGTGGATACTAAAGACTTAAAAGGCCGCATCGGATGAAAGATATATGTGGAAGCTATATCTAAATCTTAACCGATTATGATGAAATTGTATACATTTATTAAGACATCAACAAAAAAACACTTCATGCCAAATTTAGTAAAGATCAGACCAAAATTGTAGTTCTTATGGCTTTAAAAGACCAAGGCATAAAACTACAATTTTGGTGTTGCAGGGAATAAATAGGACTTTTCGAAGTGCAAATTTGCAAATCTCAGTCCTTAATTCCTATTTAGAGAGTCTTCAAAATGATAGGTGCTAAGTTTTCCATCCTTGTTTTTATACCCTCCACAATAGGATGGGGGTATACTAATTTCGTCATTATGTTTGTAACACCTCGAAATATGCGTCTAAGACCACATAAAGTATATATATTCTTGATCGTCATATCATTTTAAGTCTATCTAGCCACGTCCGTCTGTTTGTCCGTCCATCTGTCTGTCTGTCCGTCCATCCGTCTGTCTGTCAAAAGCATACTAACTGTCGAAGGAGTAGAACTAGCCGCTTGAAATTTTGCAAAAATATTTTTCATTAGTGTAGGTCGGTTGGTATTGTAAACGGGCCAAATCGGTCCGTGTTTTGATATAGCTGCCATATAAACCGATCTTGAGTCTTGACTTCTTGAACCTCTAGAGGTCGCAATTCTTATCCGATTTGGGTGAAATTTTCCACATAGTGTTTTGGTAGTGCTTCCAACAACTACGCTAAGTATAGTTTAAATCAGTTCATGTTTTGATATAGCTGCCATATAAAACGATCTGGGATCTTGACTTCTTGAACCTCCAGAGGGCGCAATTCTCATCCGATTTGTCTGAAATTTTGCACAACGGCTTCTCTCATGACCTTCAACATACGTGTCTAATATGGTCTGAATCGATCAATAGCTTGATAAAGCTACCATATAAATCTATCTGCCGATTTTGCTTCTTGAGCCCCTACAAGACGCAATAATTATCCCAATGAACTGAAATATTACACAATGACTTCTACAATGTTCAGCATTCATTTATGGTACGAATCGTACTATAACTTGATATAGTTCCAATTGCATAACAGTTCTTATTCAATATTCGCATAGAACTCGACAAATGCGATCAATGGTGGAGGGTATATAAGATTCGGCTTGGCCGAACTTAGCAAGCTCTTACTTGTTTCTGATTACCTTTGCAAATGTCATTTGTAGATGTTAATCGAAAATCTATACCCTTGGGCAGCAGATTTAATCTATTTTATTCCAATGTAGTTAATTAAGAAAAATTGCATCGAACAACAAACTGTGATCAAGAAATGTCTGACAATAATAAGGTTCAAATAACTTTTCATTTTACACAAATGCCCAATGTCATAAAATACCAATCCCATTTGAAAGATCGTATAATATACGTATACAACCCATTAGGTTAATATTTTGCATATTCGAAAGAAAACAACATGACGTCTAACAAAAGCAGCACATTCCTTTTTCCTTTCTTACAATGCAAGAGAATGACAAAAATTTCATGTTTATTACTTTCAAATATGTGTCCTTTGTTTGCAAAAGCAAAACCTTGACAATATGTTCTTCCTAAGGCTTTGATTTAATAAACATGGAATATTTCGTAAGACAAAAGATTTGGAAATTACATACCCACACACACACACACATGAAAGCCGATGTTCCCCACACATGTATGTGCTTCCATGGAAATGTAAAAGAATTCCATGTCATGGTATTTGCTGTATTATTGTCCTTTTTGACCCAAGCCTTTGTCGTTCTAATAACACCTTATGTGTCACAGATAAGGGTCAATTTAATGTTGAAGGCGGTCCTTCGGTCAGTCGCTCTGTAAGGCTGTCGACTGCCCGGTCACCTTAATATTATGGTAAATGTCAAAAACATAAACAAGTAAAGTTTTTGGATTCCTTGTTCGAGATTTTTGTTACCAACACATGTGTGTAGATGTATGCATGTAGGCTCGTTTTGTATAAAATTTTACGCAGTATGTGACAGCTAAGTAATTTATATGATTACATAATTGGTTTCATGAATTATGCAGGTTGACATTTGATTAGGATGAACATTTTGATATTCAAAAGCAGTCAAATCAAATTAAATGGGGGAAACATACATAAATATGCATATATTCCCGTATACCCTGCAAACATTTTTGATCGCCAAACATTTTGAATCTTCTAAAAGAAAAAAAGAATCAAAGACGATTTCCCCTTCCTGAGGAGTTGTGCCATCAAGACGAATCTTCTGGAAGAGCGTTCAGCGAATCTTCAAAAAAAAAATTAAAATAAAAAGGAGTTAAGTTCGGCCGGGTCGAACTTTGGATACCCACCACCTCTGGTATATATGTAAACCACCTTACGTCATAATCCGATGAAAAATGCATAATTTAGGCCCCTATTGCAGCTATATCGAAATATTTACCGATTTGGACCAAATTCGGCACGGACATTGAGTGGTCTAATAAGTACAAGTCATTGTTCAATTTTATAGAACAAACTATTGGTCTATTTGCCAAGTCCTAAACGCACCAGGCTTGAAAATAAAAATAATTGCGGCATGTCAACTTAGGTGATTAATAAACAAATCTTCTCGTCAAGTATAACGCAAGGGATTGCGTAATTGTCCTGAAGAGTTGCTACAACTTCCGCACATGCAATGGATTGACCAATGGTAACCTGGAAGAGTGTTTCACGAGTCATACGGAAGATTATAACGCAATGGGTTGTAAAAGAATCGTCGCGAAGAGTTGCTAAAACTTCCGCACACGCAATGGATTGTTCAATGATACCCTAGAAGAGTGTTTCGCAACTCATACTGAAAAACATTTGCGTGAAAATCTTTCAGAAAATGTTTTTATTCATCGCGGGAACGAACACTCTTCCAAAATAATGAAAAAATGTTTGTAGGGTATATGCCTATGCATGTCAAAATGTTGGGTGGACTCTTCAACCATTGTTTGACACATATTTGGTAAAATCCTGGGGACAAGCCTTAATAAAACATATCAGATATTAGCTTTAAACCAATTCGGGACATTTTGATGGGAAAACTTATTCAAAGAAAAATCTTTTTTTGTAACTATGTAAGGGACTCTATGTAAGGGACTCTATGAAGGTTTGAGCAGGTCCTACACATTGTCAGGTAGGGATTGGTGGATGCCTAGTAACGTTATGCAGTGACTTTAACTTGGCGAAGTCCAGGCTAATCTTAATTTCTCCTTCATTTCAAATGTGGGCACTAACCTCTCCGTGGTGTCATCTGGGGGAAGCTATAGTATCTTAAAACTGTGTTAAAGGTAGTGGAATAACATCAACGGACCTCCCAATGTTGACAAACACTGTAAACAAATTAAATGTCATGATTTGCGGATGTACTTGAGAAGTACAAAGCCACCATTATCACAGCCCTACAGGAAGTGTTATGGATTAGGAGAGGCATCACAATAACACCAAAAGGAGATGCACTGTGGGCCAAACGGCGAAAAGATTAGATATAAATCTACAACTTTTTAGCTGTCAAAAAAATGTTGTCGACATTTGTAGAGGATGACATACCTTTAACACAGGATGAGCACATGGTGTGAAATTTGACCACTTTCCACTTTTCCAACATTCAAAAGGCTATAACATTTGAACGATTTTTGCCGAATCAGGTAACAATTTGAGCTTTTTGGGGTCGTAGAAGAGTAATCTGAATATCCGTTTATATGGGACATATATCAGGTTATAAACCGATTTGGGTAATACTTACCATTTTTTTGCGGTTCACGATTGGAAAATTCTTTACGCATGTGACGAATACGTCTCCCGCCTTTTGCCGGACTCCGTTATCAAAGGCACCGGATAAAAACCCATCCTGTGCCACCCCTGGGGATTAATTCCACCGCAGAACCTCTTTCGTAATACTTCGAGGTGGACCCGATATCTGGTTATTATTCAAAGAACTTGACAAATGCGATCCATGGTGGAGGGTGTATAAGATTCGGTCCGGCCGAACTTAGCTTGCTTTTACTTGTTATACCCACCATACTTATACATACTTTTGTTTCTAACACTTCGAAATATTTGTCTAACACCCCACAAAATATGTGTATTATTGATCGTCTCGACGTTCTAAATCTGTCTATCTGTCCGTCTGTCCGTCTGTCGAAATCTCGACAGAGGTCGAAAGGATTGAAAGTGGGCCATATCGGTTCAGATTTACATAACCATATAAGTCGATCTCCCGATTTGACTTCTTGAGCCCTTACAAGCCGCAATTTTTGTCCGATTCGGCTGAAATTTTACATCTACTGTTCCGTTAAGACTTTCAACAACTGTGTCAAATACGGTCCAAATAGGTCTATAATCTGGTATCTTATATACAAAATTGAATTTATGTTTGTTTGTTTGTTTGAACTTGAATTTTGGTCTGGAAGGAAACATTGGCTATATAATTTTTTGATAGCGGAAGGGGGGCGGACCCTCCCCCTTACCCCAAAAGTACTACCTAAAAATAAAAGTGGACCGATCAGGACAATATGGGATTCCAATGAAAGGTATTTAGAAGTAGAGAAAGAATTTCATATTAAACATTAGAACCAAGAAACTGGGGGGTCGCCGCAACCCCAAAACCCCCTAAAACAGATTTTTTGAACGATCATGACAATATGGGATTCAAATGAAAGGTATTCGGGAGTAGATTGCAAATATGGTTAGGAACTAGAAATAGGCTTAATAGTTTGTTAATTTCGGAAGGAGGTGAACCCTCCCCTTACCCAAAAATAACACCCAAAATCAAAAGTGGACCGATCGGGACAATATAAGTATCGATTGAGAGGTATTGGAAAATAGAATACGAACATAGTATTAAAATTTAGATCTAAGTATCCATCGGCCAGCCTCAACCCTAAAATTCCCCCAAACAGACAGTGGACCGATAGGCACAATATGGATATCAAATGAAAGGTTTTGGAGACTAAAAAGCGAATATCGTATTCAAATTTGGGTCCAAGTACCCCAATCCAAAAACTCCTCTAAACAGATATATTCCACGTTCATGTCAATATGGGCCTCAAATGAAAAGTATTCCACAGTAGACTACAAATATGGCATACGAAATTAGGTCCAAGTAATGGGAGGTCGCCCCTCCCCCAAGTACCCCCAAATGGGCATATTAGCCGACCATGTCTCTATGGGACTCAAATAAAAGGTATTTGAAAGTAGATTACGGATATGCCATTAAAATTTGTGTTCAAGTCTAGGTTGGGCTTTTCTTTTCAATAAGTCAAATTAGGTTGATTGAACTATTATGACAATATGGGACTCAAATGACAGGTATATGAGAGTAGAAAACGAACTTGATATTCAATTTTGGAGCCAAGTGTATGGGGGTACGTCCTAAAGCGCCCCCTAAACGGAACTTAATTTCCGATTATGGCAATATGGAGCTCAAATTAACGGTGTTTAGGATTTTAAAACGAATTCGGTATCTATTATCAGGTCAAAGTGCAGGTGGCCGCCCCAGCCCCAAAACACCCTCCAAACATTTCATATTTACTGATCATGGCAATGTGGGGCTCACATTAAATGGATTCGGGAGTACAGCACGAATTTGATATCCATATTTGAGTCGCAATGTCTGAGTGCCATCCCTCCCCTAAAAAGCAATTCTCATTACCCTAATTTTCAAAACCACCAGATCTCGGAGATTGCTAATGCGATTTGTTAGAAATTTTTTTGCACTCTCACAGTCAAAACAAAACATGGTTTCTATTGTTGGGGTCGGAGACCGTCCAAAACCCTCCAAATGGGTATATAGACCAATCACGACAATATAGTGCTCAAACGAAAGGTGCTTAAGAATTTGATATCCAATTGAAGAGCCATGTGTTTGGGGAACTGCCCCACCCGAAAACATCTCCCTATTATATTGAAGCTATTTGATGATTAGATTGATTGTTTTTCGGGAAATTGATACTAATTTTCGGGACAAAGTCCCTGGGGTCCATCCCACCCTCAAACAGAATTTATTTACCGATCATGCCATTATAGGGGTCATATAAAATGTATTTGAACGTAGAGCAAGAAGCGTATATCTACATTAAGACCCAAGTGTCTCTCTAAACTCTCTAATTTACTAATACGAAAGTAGAAAGAAAGGTATTTGGGAATGGAGTAAAAATTTACCCAGGAATTTTCCCACACATCAATGAAAGCTTTTCGATTCAAGTTTAAACTCAATGATAAGGGAGTTTTTTTTATAGCCGTGTCCTAATGCGGTGCCGCAGTGCGACATCTCTTTGGGGAGAACTTTTTACATGACCAAGCATGCCAAATGTCGCCAGCATTAAGAAGGAATCACCACCGCTTTAAATGTTGTCCGATGTTATCGCCATGATTTGAACGCAGGCGTTCAGCATTATAGGCGGACATAGGCTACAGTGGCATGAATTCGATATACACATTCAGGGCGAGATGTCCCAACCCTAAATATTATTAGAGAGTTAAAGAAGGCGCAGCCAAGCGGGCCCGGTTCGGCTAGAAACTCCCAAATAAACCGATCTCCCGATTTGATTTCATGAGCCCTTATAAGCCGCAATTTTGGCTGAAATTTTGCACGTGGAGTTCCGTTATTACTTTCAACATTTGTGCCAAGTACGGTCTAAATCGGTAAAGAACCTGATATAGCTCCCATATAAACTGATCTCCCGATTTAACTTCTTGAGTCCTAACAAACCGCAATTTTTGTCTGATTTGGCTGAATTTTTCCACTTAGTGTTCCTTTATGACTTCCAATAACTGTGTAGGTACGATCCAAATCGGCCCATAAGCTAATATAGCTCCCATATAGAGCTCTCTTCCGGTTTGATTTCTTGAGCTCTTACAAGGCGCAATTTTTGTCCGATTTGGCTGCAATTTTACATGTTTTGGTATGACTTCCAACAACTGTGCCAAGCACGGCCAAAATCGGTCTATAACCTGATATAGCTCCCATGTAAACCGGTCTCTCGATCATCCCTCTTCGTTTCCTAGAAGCTTTAATTTTTGCTGATTTGACAGAAGTTTGGTATATAGAATAAAATTATGCCCTTTCAACTAAATTTATTTTGTATAAATTTTTAGCAGAATCCATGTTGGTGGGTTCCCAAGATTCGACCCGGCCGAACTTGGCACGCTTTTACTTGTTTTTATTTCATTTTTCCCCACAAAAATGTATTGGGTTGCCCAAAAAGTAATTGCTTTTACTGTTACTTTTAGCGTGCTTTAGAAAAAAAGTATATTTGATTAAAGTTCATTCTAAGTTTTATTAAAAATGCATTTACTCTTTTTAAAAAAATCCGCAATTACTTTGTGGGCAACCCAATAAATCCCAATTTACTCTATGATATGCCTTTTTTAATTCATTATTCGATATGTGAAACAATAAACTACCATTATGGCTCTAAACTAATCAAATTTTTAAATGTTGACCTTAAAAGTTATCGATTAAACGAATTCATTAGTAAATAGTAAGTAATTTATTATTTTAATACCAATACTGGCATGTATGAGTTCCGATTCAAATGCATAAACATCACACACACTAGCACACCACACATACCATACATTCACTTTAAAATTCGTCCAATTAAATATAACAGTCCGAATGGTTGAAATAGCTAAAATTAAATTTCTATTTTGGGGAACAATAAACGACGGGACCCCAATTGCATTTCAACAATAGTGGAGGTCCAGTCATATATACATACATACAGTAACAACAACAAAGACAACAACAAATGTGCAACAGCAACAAACTCACCATTTTATTTGCTTAATTGAAAATTTATGTTGTACATGAAATTAAACACATTACATGCTTCCAATTGAGTTGAAAACTCTCACACACATAGACTTCAAGCCAACCACATAGAAATATTCACTCACACATAATAAACAAGTAAACGCGTGCCGAATTGTATATACCCTTCACCATGGATCGCATTTGCAAGTTATTTGCCGGTTATCCTTTGTTTATAGGCAAACAAAGGATAACGAAAACAAAACATTTCATGCAAAAATTTAGATTCATCGGATAATAATTCCACAGTCTAGAGCCCCAAGAAGTCAAGATCCCAGATCGGTTTATATGGCTGCTATATCAGATTATGAACCGATTTAGACCATACTTGGCAAAGTTGTTTGAATTCATAATAAAAAACATCGCGCAAAATTTCACCACAACGGAGGAGAATAGTGCACTGTAAAGGCTCAAGAAGCCAAGACCCGAGATCGGTTTATATGGCGGCTATATCAGACTATTAACCGATTTTAACCATATGCTCAAGAAATCAAAATCCAGGAGCGGTTTATATGACAGCTATATCAAACATGCACCGATATAGCCCATTTACAATCTCAGCCAACTTTTACTAATAAATAGAAAGTAAACCTGCAAAATTGCAAGCGCCTAGCTTTATTCCTTCGAAAGTTAGCGTGCTTTTTACCGACGGTCGGACAGGGCTAAATCGACTTAGAATGTCAGGACGATCAAGAACATTTACACTTTGTTGGGTCTCAGGTCAATATTTCAATGTGTTACAAACGGAATGACGAAATAAGTATACTCCAATCCTATGGTAGAGGGTATCAAAAGTTCGACAAATAAACGTCGGCCGTACCGAACTTTGGATACCCACCACCATGGATATATTCATCATACATTCATCGTTATTATACCCATCACCATAGGATGGAGGTATACTAATCAACTCATTCCGTTTGTAACACCTCGAAATATTCGTCGGAGACCCCATAAAGTATATATATTCTTGATCGTCATGGCATTTTAAGTCGATCTAGCCATGTTCGTCCGTCTATCGAAAGGCGCAATTCTAATTCGATTTGGCTAAAATTGTGTATGGTGTTGTGGTATCACTTTCAACAATTGTGGTTCAAATCGGTTTATAACCTGATATAGCTGCCATATAAACCGACCTCACGATTAGACTTCTTGAACTTCTAGAAAGCGCAATTCTTATCCGATTCGGCTGAAATATCGTTTCGGTATGACATCCAACAACTTTACCAAGTATGGTCTACATAAGTTCATAATCTGATGTCGCCGCCACATAAACCGATCTCTAAATTGAGGTTCTAGAGGGCGAAATTCTTATCCGATTTGGCTGAAATTTTGCACGTGGTGTTTTGGTATCACTTTGAACAAGCAATTGACATAGCTGCCTTATAAACCAATCTCCTAATTAGACTTCTTGAGCTTCTAGAGGGCGCAATTCTTATCCGATTTGGCTGAATGCAGATGGTGTTTTGGTATCAATTCCAACAACTGTGCAAAATACGGTTTAAATCGGTCTTTAACCTGATACAGCTCCCTTATAAACCGATCTAACTATTTGACTTCTTGAGCTTCTGGAGTGCGCAAATCTTATCCGATTTGGCTAAAATTTTGCACATGGTGTTTTGGGTTCACTTTTAATAACTACGCTAAGTGCAGTCCAAATCGGTGAAGAACCTGATACAGCTCCCATATGAATCGATCTTCCAATTTGACTTCTTGTGCCTTTGAAAGACGCAATTTTTATCCGATTTTGCTGAAATTTTGCATACGGTTTCCTGTACAACTGTACCAAGTACGTACTTGGTACAACTGTACCAAATATGATCTAAATCGGTCAAAAACTTGATACAGCTCCCGTATAAACCGATATCCCGATTTGTCTTCTTGAGCTCTTACAAGCCGCGATTTTTATCCAATTTGGCTGAAATTTTTTCATATAGTGTTCCCTTATGACTTTCAACAACTTTGCCGACCAAATAGACCAAATCGGTCTATAACCAGATATTTCTCCCCTATAACCAGATATTGAGCTTAAACTTTGCACAGATTCTTTGTTTGTCCATAGGCAGGTTAAGTTCGAAGATGGGCCCCACATAGGCCCTTAAAAGCCGCATATATTATCCGATTTTGTTGAAATTTGAGACATTGAGTTGTGTTAAGACTCTCGACATCCTTGTTCAATATGGGATCGTGAGTTAATTTCAGACATTTCGACCTCCTTGTTTAATTTAGCCTAGATAGATCTAGATTCGGATATAACTGCTATAAAGACTGATCTCTCGATTCAAGGTTTTGAGTCCATAAAAGGCGCATTTATTGTCCGATTTCGCCGAAATTTGGGAAAGTGAGTTGTGTTAGGAACTTCGACATCTTTGTTCAATTTGACCTAGATAGGCCCAGATTTAGATATTGCTGCCATATAGGGCGATTTCTCGATTAATAGCATTGCGTTCATAAAAGGCGCATTTATTGTCCGATTTTGTCGAAATTTAGGAAAGTAAGTTACGTTAGGCCCCTCGACATCCTTCTATATTTTGTACCTAGATCGATTCAAATTTGGATATAGCTGCCATACAGATCGATCTCTTGATTAAAGGTCTTGGGCCCATAATAGGTGCATTTATTGTCCGATTTCTCAGAAATTAGGTATAACGAGTTGTGATAGACTTTTCGATATTCGTGCTGAGTATGGTCAAGATCGGGTTATGTTTGGATATAACTGCCGTATATACTGATCTCCCAAATTCAGTTCTTGGGACTATAAAAGCATGTTTGTTAACCGATTTCGCTGAAATTTGGCACTGTGGGCTGTATTGGGCTCTTCGACATTCGTGTTCAATATGATTCAGATCGGTCTATATTTGGACAAAGTTGCCACATACATACGCCGATCTCCTGATTTAAGTTTTTAGGCTCATAAAAGGTGCCTTTTATACCGAGTCCAAACAGCGTGTCGCATAGCGACACCAATTGATAAAAAAGTTTTAACATGGCAGCATACCTTACAAATGTAGCCAGCATTAGTATGGGGATTACAAACGCTAAAAATTTTGTTGATGTTCACGTCGGGAGTTGAACCCAGGCGGTCCGCGTCATAGACTGATGCTTTCCTTTGCACCACGATGGCCTCCTCCGTACAAATCAACGCGCCCTAATATATATACTTTGTAGGGTTAGAAATGGATACTTCGACGTGTTGCAAACGGGATGACTAAATGAATATACCCCTATCCTATGGTGATGGTTATGAGAATATATGTATGTATGTATATGGAAAGCATTGCATTGGAAATTTGAAAGGACGTAGGTGGGATAAACAAATTTTTTCAATGTAATAAAAATTAAAATTTGTTAATAAAAATCATTTAATAAGATCTTTTATTCAAAAAAAATGATGTAGTAGAAAAAATTGCTGACTTGTACAGATTTTGGTTTCCAACTCTCATTGTTTGCCCTGGTTCACAAGGCGCTCCGAGTTTAGATACCATCAACTTTGTATCTCCATTTGCTACCAGAACAGGTATAACTGACTCCTTCTCGGTATCTACTTCTCCCATAGTACCTTATTATAATTTTAAGTAACTTCAGCCTTCTCCATCCAAGGCAGCACACATGGATCTAACTGTACAAATGTTGAATATCTAAATTTCAATATTTCCCCACCTTTACCCGTGTCTTGACTACGCCCATGTATCTTCCCGGACATCCAGGGCATATAGTTTTTCATGGACAAAGAAGCATTGGAAGCAAAACTCAGCAACAGTAACACAACATAATAAGTAGCATTTTGTGTTTTCATCTCCCATGATTGTATGTGTGCACCAACGTTCTAGCATGTGTGTGAGAGTTCAAAATGAAATCTCTAAGATACTCTAGCAAAAATCTTACCTAGAGTATTTATGTGAGAATGTCTGTGTGCAGGTATGTAGAACATTTGTTAATCAATAACGAAACAATTAGTTGCACCATTACTCCCTAAAAGACCGACAAGAGAACATCATCATCACTCTCATTTCCGTCTTCATCAGCATCAGCATTAGTAATGTTGTGGACAAGGCGTCATTACAAAATCTTTTGAAGGATGTACAGTTTGATGAAACAAGAACATGGTAAAAGGATAAATTGGTCAAATGCCAACACCAAGAACTATGGATAATAAATATGTGAAGTATTTACATTATAGTGCACTTCATGGGATAATCATTTAAAAGTCTTTCAATTAAAAACGGAAACTTTAAGCCAGTGTTATGAGTTGTTGTACAAATTGCAATTTAAATCGGATTATAAATCCGCCTTTTTTGGGGCCAAGACTTTAAATCGAGATATCGGTCTATATGGCAGCTATATGCAAATCTTGGTCGATCTAGACCAAATTGCAGAAATATATAACTTGCAGAAATATATAACTTAACTCCCTTTAACTAATGCTCCTTTTATGGGCCCAATGGGCCCAAAACATTAAATCGAGAGATCGGTCTATATGGTAGCTATATCCAAATCTGTACCGATCTTAGCCAAATTGACGAAGGATTTCGAAGGGCCTAACACAACTTACTGTCCCTAATTTCAGCAAAATCAGATAATAAATGCGGCTTTAAGGAGCCTAAGACCCTAAATCGGAGGATCGGTCTATATGGCAGCTATATCCAAATCTGGATCGATTTGGGCCAAATTGACGAAGGATGTCAAAGGGCCTAACACAACTCACTGTCCCAAATTTCATCAAAATCGGATACTAAATGTGGCTTTTTTGGGCCTAAGACCCTAAATCGGAGGATCGGTCCATATGGCAGCTATATCCAAATCTGTACCGATCTGAGCCAAATTGACGAAGGATTTCGAAGGGCCTAACACAACTCACTGTCCCAAATTTCAGCAAAATCAGATAATAAATGCGGCTTTAAGGAGCCTAAGACCCTAAATCGGAGGAACGGTCTATATGGCAGCTATTTCCAAACTTGGACCGATGTGAGCCAAATTGACGAAGAATGTCGAAGGGTCTAACACAATTTACTGTCCCAAATTTCAGCAAAATCGGATAATAAATGTGGCTTTTAGGAGCCTTAGACCCTAAATCAGAGGATAGGTCTATATGGCAGCTATACCCAAATCTGGATCGATCTGGGCCAAATTGACGAAGGATGTCAAAGGGCCTAACACAACTTACTGTCCCAAATTTCAGCAAAATCGAATAATAAATGTGGCTTTTATGGGCCTAAGACCCTAAATCGGAGGATCGGTCTATATGGCAGCTCTATCCAAATCTGGTCCGATCTAAGCCAAATTGACGAAGAATGTCGAAGGGCCTAACACAACTCACTATCCCAAATTTCAGCAAATTCGGATAGTAAATTTGGCTTTTATGGGCCTAAGACCCTAAATCGGAGGATCGGTCTATATGGCAGCTATATCCAAATCTTGACCGATCTAAGCTAAATTGACGAAGAATGTCGAAGGGCCTAACACAACTCACTGCCCCGGATAATAAATGTGGCTTTTATGGGGCTAAAACCCTAAATCGGAGGATCGGTCTATATGGCAGCTATATCCAAATCTAAACCGATCTGAGCCAAATTGACGAAGAATGTCGAAGGGCCTAACACAACTCACTGTCCCAAATTTCAGCTAAATCGGATAATAAATGTGGCTTTTATGGGCCTCAGACCCTAAATCGGAGGATCGGTCTATATGGCAGCTATATCCAACTCTAAACCGATGTGGGCAAAATTGACGAAGGACATCGAGGGGTCTAACACAACTCTCTGTCCCAAATTTCAGCAAAATCGTATAATAATAAATGTGGATTTTATGGGCCTAAGACCCTAAATCGGCGGATCGGTGTATATGGGGGCTATATCAAGATATAATCCGATTTAGCCCATCTTCGAACTTAACCTGCTTATGGACAAAAAAAAATCTCTGAAAAGTTTCAGCTTAATATCTCTATTTTTGAAGACTGTAGCTTGATTTCAACAGACAGACGGACGGACATGTCTAGATTGTCTTAGATTTTTACGCTGATCAAGAATATATATACTTTATAGGGTCGGAAATGGATATTTCGATGATAATCGTTACATTAGTTTCAGTCTTCGTGAAAACACAGTAGATTTAGTGCCACCTCTACACAGAAGAAAGGGGGATTAAGATAAACTTCGACCCACACTCAACAAGACTATCCGTAGGTTAGGTTGAAGGGAAAGACTCAGCAAAGGATAACTATGAGCACCACATAGGTTGGACGTTGATATCCGATTGGCGTCGTGGTCATCGTTATTATGAGAAGCTTAGTTGGGAGCTTCCGGGCGAGTCCGGACTTTATGCGTTCGACCGCTGTCGTCATTTCGACAGGCGGACATGGCTAGATCGACTCAGAATGTCGAGGTGGTCGGTATAGAAACAGCTATGCCGCCTCCAACTCCTCTTCACCATCGCACTTCCCTTATCCGTCTTTCAGGACCAATCAAGATGCCTATCAGCAATCCGAACTCGTGCGACGTTCTGCTTTGCGAAATACTCCGCCATGGAGTATTTTTCCATCCCGCAACCCACAGCACCAGCCCACGATCTGCGGCAATCGACAATTCATTCCTGGACAGCTACTAGGCCGCTTTGTTTCCCGCCACACCTTGATGGTCCGGGAAGCAAGAGAGCATGATATCTTTCGCCATGATTTGAAGAAGCTCCTATGGTGGTCGGTGTAAAAACAGCTAGACCGCCTCCTCTCCTCCGCTTCACCATCGCCCATCCCTCATCCGTCTCTCAGGTCCAATCAAGATTCCTATCAGCAATCCGAACTCGTGCGACGTTCTGCTTTGCAAAATACGCGGCCACTGAGTATTTTTCCATCCCGCAACCCATTGCATAAGCCCACGTTCTGCGGCAGTCGACAATTCATTCCTGGCCAGCAACTAGGCCGCCTTGTTCTCCGCCATACCTTGATGGAGCGGGAAGCAACAGAGCATGATATCCTTTCCCATGATTTGAAGAAGCTCTTTGCTTCTACTTAACGGTTGGTATTGTAAATGAGCCAAATCGGTTCATGTTTTGATAAAGCTGCCATTTAAACCGAACTTGCGTTTTTATTTCTTGAGCCTCTAGATTGCTCCATTCTTAACCAAATTGGCTAAAATTTAGCGTGGCGTGTTTCATTATGACTTCCAACATCTGTGCTAAGTAAGGTTAAATTCGGTCCATAATCTGATATAGCTGTCATATATGGGGTTGCCCAAAAAGTAATTGCGGATTTTTCATATACTCGGCGTTGACAATTTTTTTCAACGGCTTGTGACTCTGTAATTGCATTCTTTCTTCTGTCGGTTATCAGCTGTTACTTTTAGCTTGCTTTAGAAAAAAAGTGCACGAAATTTTGTTAACATTTGTTTGTTTGGCGTCAATTTTTACATGGAGCCCACAAAGGAGCATTTTCGTCATATTTTACTTTATTATTTCCGTAAAGGAAAAAACGCGGAGCAGGATGCTAAAAAGTTACGAGATGTGTATGGTGATAAAGCCTTAAAAGGAAGACAGTGTCAAAATTGGTTTCGCAAATTCCGTTCTGGAGATTTTTCACTTAAAGATGAGCCACGTTCAGGTCGGCCAAATGAAGTTGATAATGACCAAATCAAAGCTTTAATCGAATTGGATCGTCATGTAACTGAGCGTGAGATAGGAGAGAAGTTAAATATACCAAAATCAACCGTTCATTATCACATAAAAAGTCTTGGACTGGTGAAAAAGAAAAAATTGAAAAAATTTGTCAACGCCGACTATATGAAAAATCCGCAATTACTTTTTAGGCAACCCAATAAATCAATCTGGCATCTTGACTTCTTAGCCTTTAGATGGCGCAATTAATATCCGATTTGGCTGAAATTTTGTACAACCTTCAACATACATCAGATCTTAAATCGTTAGATCTCTATATGTTTATGGGGATATATCCAAATATGGTTCAATATAGCCCACTTCGTACTTGACCTCTCTACTTCATCCTTCGGTAGTGGGTATAAAAATATATTGCTAAAATACTAATACTTTTTTAAACCGCAGATCAAAATCTTTTAAAGCAAAAATTGCATGTTATACTCATTTAAATACACCTTCTTTCCACTGCTTCGCAACATGTATTTATTTCAATGTTACACCATTACAGGTAATACAAGTCCATATTTTATGAGAATATAATCACTTTATATGCCTGCAAAAGTAGATGACAAACTAAACAATTTTTACATTTTACTAAGTAGGAAAATGTAAACTATTTCCTCTTCCTTTACCATACAAAACTCAACAGAAGCAGCAGCGGTAGCAGCTACGGAACGCACATAGAACTTTTATGTTACGGAAACAGGTTTACATTCTTACAAAAACCCCAAATCCTCGAATACTTACTAACTCTATACAAACCACCTTTAATGGAGATCAGTGTTGCCGTTGTATTTTTTTCGTATTGGCAGATGGTATGTAAACAATACTACGACTAAATACAAAAATTCAACAAGTAAAAGTGTGCTCAGTACGGCCGGGTCGAACTTGGAGACCCTCCACCATGGATTATGCTTAAAATGTATGCAAAAAAAATTTTGTTGAAGGGCATAATTTTAGTTTACATACCAAACTTTTGTCAAACTAGCAAAAATTAAAGCTTCTAGGAACCGACCTTGATAAACGAAAGTCCGGTTTATTTTGGGAGCTATATCAGGTTATGGACCGATTTAGACAAAAATTGCAGCTTCCATGGGCTAAAGATGTCAAGTCGGGAGATCGGTTGTTGGAAGTCATAACAGAACACTACATGCAAAATTTCAACCAAATTGTAGAAAAATTGAGGCTTGTAAGGACTAAAGAAGTCAAATCGGGAGATAGGTTTTTATATGGGAGCTATATCGGGTCATACACAAATTTGGACCGTACATAACACAGTCGTTGGAAGACATAACAGAACACTAGGTTCAAAATTTGAACCAAATCGGATGAAAATTGAGGCTTCCATGGGCTCAAGAAGTCAAATCGGGAGATCGGTTTATATGGGAGCCATATCAGGTTCTTGACCAATTTGTACCGTACTTATCACAGTTGTTGAAAGTGATAACAGAACACTATGTGCAAAATTTGAACCAAATCGGATGAAAATTGAGGCTTCCAGGAAGTTAATTCGGGAGATCGGTTTATATGGGGACACATCAGGTTATAGACCGATTTGCACCATACTTGGCACAGCTATTAGAAGTCATAACAGAACACTACATTCAAAATTTCTGCCAAATCGGACTAAAAATGAGTCTTCCAGGGACTCTATAATTCAAATCGGGAGATCGGTTTATAACGGAGCTATATCCAAATCTGAACCGATATGGCTCATATGCAATCCCTAACCGATATGGCCCAACCTACATCAATATTAAGTATCTGTGCAAAATTTCAAGCGGCTAGCTTTAAGCGTTCGACCACTATCGTGATTTTGACAGACGAACGGACAGACGGACGGACATGACTAGTTCGACACAGAATGTCGAGACGATCAAGAACATATACACTTTATGTGGTCCTAGATCAATATTTCGAGGTGTTACAAACGGAATGACTAGATTAGTTTACACCCATCCTATGGTGGGGGTATAAAAAAAAATAAAAGGGTGATATAGGGAGATCGGTGTAAAGAGGGATATCGGTTTATAGGGAAGCTATATCAAGCTATAGACCGATTCAAACCATATTTAACACGTATGTTGGTCATGAGAGAAGTCGTTGTACAAAATTTCAGCAAAATCGTATACGAATTGTGTCCTCTAGAGTCTCAGGAAGTCAAGACCCCAGATCGGTTTATATAACATCTATATCAGGTAATGGACCGATTTCAACCTTGCTCATCACAGTTTTTGGAGACCATAAAAAAACACTTCATGCGAAATTTCAGCCGAATCGGATAAGTAGAGTTCGGAAAAGTAAAATTTCAGCCGAATCGGATAAGTAGAGTTTCTCTCAAAAACCCATATCCGAACTGAAACTTTAGTGGACGACATGGGAGTGCATGAGAGAGCAGAGACAACGGAGGACATGTTGAGGCTTTGATGAAAACCCATTTTCCACATGATACGACGGGACTCACGGAGACACCGGAATAATGACGTTGATCGATATATAAATCGATCGATATATATATTATAAATACGAAACTTATAGTGAAGGAATCCTTGAGGAGCTTCAAACCATTTAAGTTACCCAGACCTGATGGAATATTTCAGGCGTTACTACAGAAAGAGGCAGACTATCTGGCGCCTCATCTGGCCAAAATTTTCACAGTGGGCCCAGGACTTGCATATACTCCGAAAGCCTGGCAGGAGGCAAGGGTGGTGTTTATACCCAAGCCCGGCAATCAAGTTATGCGACACCAAAGGCCTACTGACCTATAAGCCGTGCGTCCTTTCTCCTCAAAACCATGGAAGTTATTGTGGACACTATGATGAAGACTAGGAAATCCAGCGAACTGCTCAAATACAAACAGCATGCCTATGTCAAGGGAAGGTCGGTGGAGACTGCCCTGCACGAGGTGTTGCATAAAATAGAAAAATAAGAATCCTTCGATGCCAAAACGTACACCCTGGCGGAATGCATTGACATCGAGGGGGCTTTTAACAATGTGCGGACCGACACACTGATCCAAACCTTAAACCAGTACCGGGTGGGCCCGGTCCTTAGAGACTGGATAAACCATATGCTAAGGAACAGGTGGATAAATTGTGTGTCCCATGGTATAAATATAAGGAAGAAAGTGGCTCAAGGCATCCCACAGGGAGGCATTTTCTCGCCACTCCTATTGCTAACCACCATAAATGACCTGTTACAGATGCTGACTAAGGAGGGATTTGAACCCGTCTGCTACGCAGACGATGTTATAACACTTTTAAGAGGTAAGGATCCGAATAAGCTATGCCGAAAGGGTCTTGCGTATGGGCTAGACCTAGAGGTCTCAATGTTAACCTGGAGAAGACTGAAATATGCCTGTGCACGAGGAAGACGAAGGTGGGCCAATTTAACGCACCACGTTCCTAAATAAAACGATTTCGATATCTGAGAAGGTCAATTACTTAGAGGTGATCTTGGACAGGAAACTGAATTGGAAGTGTCACATTCAGGAGCGTACTGAGAAGGCTCATAGATGATGAATGGGGCCTGAATCCGAGGATATCCCACTTACTTACTTACGCCTCAGTAGTTTGGTGGACTGCTATCCGATCAGAGAACATGTTGTCTAGGCATAGGCGGAGCGATGAGGACTACGCCCACTAGGGAGAGACTATTCTAGATATCCAACCCATTGACATACAGATTAAGTGTCAGGCAGCCACTATGGCTATAAGACTTAAGGCGATGGGAGAATGGATTGGTCAAGGTCAATATAGCTATTGGTATCATAACGGGACACATAGGACTACAAGCTCACTTATGTAAAATCGGTGCGGCAAGTGATAGCATGTGTAGGGCATGCGGAAAAGATGATGAGCCGCTGTAGCATTTCCTTTGTCATTGCCCGGCTTTCGCGTCTAACAGACAGCGGCACTTAGGTGGAGACACAATACCAGACATGAACCAACTTAGGGGAGTGGATTTGAAAACAATTAAGGATTTTGTAAGTAGCACGGAATTCCAAACTTAAAATTTTCTTTTGAAAACTTTTCTTTATAGTTTTTAGAGCGCACAACAAGCCGATTACAGGCTTAGGTGTATGTCCATAGTGGCATGGGAAGGATAAATATCTGCACCCTTTTTTCAACCTAACCTAACCCATTTAGAAAATTTATTCAGATATGGCCAACCAACGTAACCAACTATTGGGTTGGCCAAAAAGTAATTGCGGATTTTTTAAAAGAAAGTAAATGCATTTTTAATAAAACTTAGAATGAACTCTAATCAAATATACTTTTTTTACACTTTTTTTTCTAAAGCAAGCTAAAAGTAACAGCTGATAACTGACAGAAGAAAGAATGCAATTACAGAGTCACAAGCTGTGAAAAAATTTGTCAACGCCGACTATATGAAAAATCCGCAATTACTTTTTGGGCAACCCAATAGGTATTTGTATAGAATTTTGAATCACTTGCCATAACCTTAACCACGCATGGCAACACTGGTGTAAATTTTATTCAGCACACATGCAGCTATTGAAACAATAAGATACACACACATATCCTATCCATGCTAATATGTAAGAGCTATGTATGGCGTTTCTACTACCAGTACTAACTGACAAATTTCCAGAACTTTTTGTTGTGTGAATGCAACAAAGGAAAAGTTGCCTTAAAACAAAAGCATTTATGTGGCTTTCAAGCCATTTATGTAAAACAGTTTGAACTTTTTCTTAAAGTTCAGCTCAAAAGCATATGAAGACGTTGTTGCACAATAGGCAATATTAGTCACATGCATACACAGTCACACACTTGCATACATGTGGAGGGCAAGTGAATACGGTAGTTGAATAAACAATATGTATTAAAACAATAACAACGACAAGCATGACGATGTCGACAACGACAACAACAACAACTCATAATCGAGAATGCATAAAATGCAGGAAACGGAAATAAAAGGAAAACGTTCTGAAACTGGAGTGCATTCTAGTCATATTCTACACATAATAGAAGCAGAATATTTGACAAGGCACATTTGTAGGAACAAAGTAAGTGCACGTAAAACCTTACTCATAGCTTATGGGATATTACGAAGTTTTTTGTTTAAATCCTTTATTTTATACAGTAACGGGTACAAAAAAAATCAATGTTGCGTTTTATTGTATTTGTTTATTTGAAAATCGGCTATACCAATTTTCTTCCAATTTTCTTAGAATTTTCCCAGAATATAGAGTTCGCTACCGCCTGGGTCTTAACTTTTTTATACCCTCCACCATAGGATGAGGGTCTACTAATTTCGTCATTCTGTTTTTAACACCTCGAAATATGCGTCTGAGACCCCATAAACTACATACATTCTTGATGGTCATGTCATTTAAAGTCGATCTAGCCATGTCCGTCCGTCTGTACGTCCGCCCGTCCGTCTGTCTGTCGAAAGCACGCCTACTTTAGAAGGACTAAAGCTAGGCGCTTGAAATTTTGGACAAATACTTTTTATTAGTGTAGGTCGGTTGAAATTGTAAATGGACCAAATCGGTCCATGTTCTTGACTTCTTGCGCCTCTAGGGGGCGCAATTCTCGTCCGATTTGACTGAAATTTTTTACGTCGTGTTTTGGTATCACTTCCATCAACTGCGCTTAGTGTGGTTCAAATCGGTTCATGTTGTGATATAGCTGCATATAAACCGATCTTGGGTCTTGACTTCTTGAGCCTCTAGAGGGCGCAATTCTCGTCCAATTTGACTGAAATTTTTCATGTCGTGTTTTGGTATCATTTCCAACAACTATGCTAAGTATGATTCAGATCGGTTCATAATCTGGTATAGCCGTCATATAAACCGATCTTGGATCTTGACTTCTTGAGGCAATAGAGTACGCAATTCTCATCCGATTTGGCTGAAATTTTGCATGAGGTGTTATGTTATGACTTTCAATAACTGTGCTAAGTATGGCGCAAATTGGTACATAATCTGATATAGCTGCCATATATAAACAGATCTGGGATCTTGACTTCTGGAGCCTCTAGAGGGTGCAATTCTCATCCGATTTGGCAGAAATTTCGTACAACGGCTTCTCTCAAGACCTTCAACGTACGTGTCTAATATGGTCTGAATCGATCAATAGCTTGATACAGCTCCCATTTAAACCTATCTCCCGATTTTGCTTCTCGAGCCCCTACAAGGCTCAATTCTTATCCGAATGAACTGAAACATTACACAATGACTTCTTCAATGTTCAGCATTCATTTATGGTCCGAATCGGACTATAACTTGATATAGCTTCAATAGCATAACAGTTCTTATTCAATATTCTTTATTTGCCTACAAAGAGATACCTCGTATAGAACGCGACAAATGCTATCCATGGTGGAGGGTATATAAGATTCGGCCCGGCCGAACTTAATACGCTCTTACTTGTTTTAATCTGCCTGTTTGAGACTGCCTGACCATAATACGGTCCTAAAGGCGGAGGTCCGAGCGATCACGGAATGCGTGAGGTGGTGTGGTGCTGACGCGTGGACGTCCTGTGTGAACTTCTTTACCGACAGTAAACAGGCCATATTGGCAACAACCAGGACGATGAGATCACGAACAGTCTTGCAGTGCACGGGCGATGAATGCGTATGGAACCCTGTGGAACAGCGAAACGCTCGGTAGGACGGCGAAATTCCTATAGGGGTATCCAGATCGTGAGAAGACGAGGCTATTACTGAAAGGTAGCAAGAAGGAGGTCAGTATAGCTTTCGGTATCATAACGGGACACATAGGACTACGAGCTCACTTATGTAAAATCGGCGGGGCAAGTGATAGCATGTGTAGGGCTGCGGGGAAGATGATGAGACGTTGGAGTATTTCCTTTGTCATTGCCCGGCTTTCGCATCTAACAGGCACTTAGGTGGGAACACAATACCAAACGTGAACCAACTTAGGGGCGTGGCATAGAAAACAATTAAGGATTTTGTGAGTAGCATGGAATTCCGAACATAGATTTTCTAGTTCGACGTTACTTTTTTTATACCCACCACTGAAAGATGGGGGTATATTCATTTTTTCATTCCGTTTGCAAGACATCGAAATGTCCATTTCCGATCCTATAAAGTATATATATTCTTGATCAGCGTAAAAATCTGTGACGATCGAGCCAAGCCCGTCCGTCTGTCTTTTGAAATCACACTACAGTCTTTAAAAATAGAGATATTGAGCTAAAATTTGCACAGATCCTTTCTTTTGTCCATTAGCAGGTTGAATTCGAAGATGGGCTATATCGGACTATCCTGATATATATATCCTGATATAGCCCCCGTATAAACCGATCCGCCGATTTAGGGTCTTAGGCCAATAAAAGCCACATTTATTATCCGATTTTGCAGAAAATTTGAGACAGTGAATTGTGTCAGGCCAGTCTATTTCCTTCTGCAATTTGGTTCAGATCGGTCTAGATTTGGATATAGCTGCCATACAGACCTATCCCTCAATTTAAGGTTATGGCTGCATAAAAGGCGCATTTATTGTCCGATGTCGCCGAAATGTGGGACAGTGAGTTGTGTGAGGCCCCTCGACATTTTTCTGCAATATGGCTCAGATCGGTCCAGATTTGGATATAGCTGCCATATAGACCGATCTCTCGATGTAAGGTCTTGGGCCCATAAAAGGCACATTTATAATCCGATTTTGCCGAAATTTGGGACAGTGAGTTGTGTTAGACCCTTCAACATTTTTCTTCAATTCGGTCCAAATTTGGATATAGCTGCCATGTAAATCGATTTCTCGATTTAAGGTCTTGGGCCCATAAAAAGGCGCATTTATTGTCCGAATTTGCCGAAATTTGGAAGAGTGAGTTGCGTTAGGTTCTTCGACAACATTCTGCAATTTGGTCCATATCGGTCCAGTTTTGGATGTAGCAGCTATATAGACCGATCTCTCGATTTGAGGTTTTGGGCCCATAAAAGGCACATTTATTGTCCGATTTCGCCGACATTTGGGTCAGTGAGTTGTGTTAGGCCCTTCGACAGCCCTCTTCAATTTGGCCCAGATCGGTTCAGATTTTGATATAGCTGCCATATAAACCGATCTCTCGATTTAAAGTCTTGGCTCCATAAAAGGCATATTTATAATCCGATTTTGCTGAAATTTGACACAGTGACTTATGTTAGGCTTTTCGACATTCGTGTCCATATATGGTTCAGATCGGTCTATATTTGGATTTGGCTACCAAAAAGACCAATATTTAGTTCTACAAAATTGAACAGTGAATCGTACTTATTAGACCACTCAATGTCCGTGCGGAATTTGGTCCAAATCGGACCATATTTCTATATAGCTGTTATGGGGGCATAAATTATAGCTGTTATGGGGCATAAATTCGATATAGCTGTAGTGGGGGCATAAAGGTAGTTTACATATATTCCCAAGGTGATGGGTATCCAAAGTTCGTCCTGGCCGCACTTAACGCCTTTTTACTTGTTTATTTTTTGCCTGTTTCCTACAGACTGAAAATCGGCTGAACTAATTTTCGTAAAATTTTCGCAGAATATATAGCTCGTTACTGCCTGGAGGTGACGTACATTTGTAATGCAATAACCCATATCCCGCTTATCCAATAAAAGGCACATGACATATTAAAACAAACCTAGAGTTAAAATCGCAAAGAGTTTACTTAAACTCCCACTTCATCTATAAAAACAAACTACAAGCGCCAAATGGCTTCTGTAAAAAGCAGCGATTTAATACAAAAAGGATGAAATTGTAAAATAAAAAAAAATAAAACAATATTAAAATCGTAAAACCACAAGAATAGAACGCAACTAAGCAAAGTAATTAACATGTTAAGTAGCTAAAGTTGAGGATTATACTTAAGAAAAGTAATTACTAACTAGCCGTGCTCTACTGCTCCAAATGGCAAAGAGATACCATGCAGGGATGCGGCAACAGAACAGCAAAGGCCGCGGTGAAAGTGCTGCCGCCACTCTAAAACTCATTAAATTTAGAACAACATGGACTAAGGTCCATCTTCAAGTCCTCTGTTTGGTCTCTTTGCAAAAGCAACGGATGAAAAAACGGCAAATAAGTAGTTATACGCTTAAAGTGGATAAATATTGCAGACTATTACGAAATACCACCGAAAGTGCTTAAGAAATGTGCTTCTCTTCAAAGAAGCATAAAAACGACTTTTCAATGAGCACATTAAAGCACTTAACACAACGCCTGCACTAATTGAAGGATTTCAAAAGAGAGATAATAAGAGGATTTTTTTTTTTTTTTTTTTTTTTTTTTTTTTTTTTTTTTTTTTGCGGGTCAGGATGGGAAAATGCTTTACGCATGTGACGAGTACGTCTCTCGCCTTATGCCGGGCTCCGTAGTCAACGGTACCGGCTAAAAACCCACCCTGTGACACCCCTGGGAGTTAATTCCACCTCGGAACCGCTTTCGCATTACTTCGAGGTGGACCCCATATCTGGTGATTGTCCATTTCGTCTTCATTGTGTCTGCGTCCAGACCTCCGCATTTATACTCTACGCCGCTGCGTCCAGGTCAGCTTTCTTCCTGCGCAGTACTTGTTCGGCATATCTCTTCACCGCCTCCCACTTTCCCTCGTCCTCCAGCATTTTTTGGACTATTGTCTCAGGCGTAACGTCGCCAATCGCTGCTTCCAACTCGCTGCGTCTTTCAACCCAGCGCTCGCAGTGGAAAAAAGTGTGCTCCACATCGTCTTCAACTTCAACCTCCTCATAAATACACTTGCTTGAGGAGCATTTGCCCATTTTATGCAGGTATTTCCGGAAGTAACCATGTCCTGTTAACATCTGTGTGACGTAATAGTTGACGTCGCCGTGCTTCCTTTCTTTCCATATCCGTACATCGGGTATTAATCGTCGCGTCCATCTGGCCCGATTTTCGCTAGTCCACCTTTGTTGCCATCTCTCGGTAGTCTCCTCTCGTATGGCCTGTGTATGATCCATTTGGGCCCCGTCCTGTATTCTTTGAGTGTTGGACCTCTCGGTGTAGAGCCTGGCGCGCTGCATGGCCTGCAGGTCTATCGGAACCATTCCGGCTATTACAAGGGCTGCGGGCTCCGACACTGTCCGGTAGGATGATATGACTCTAAGTGCCGCCGTCCTCTGTACCGAGAGCAGGGATTTCGCTCGGTATGCCGTCTGCAGTGTCTGGCCCCATATTTCGCTTCCATAGAGGAGGATGCTATTGCATGTCTCCATTAAGAGTCTGCGCCTGCTTGGGAGAGGCCCACCTATGTTTGCCATCAGTCGACTAAGTTGCGCCGTTATCTTTGAGGCTTTTGTTGTCGCGTGCCGTATTTGCTCTGCGTAGGTCAGCTTTGTATCTAGTCGGATTCCTAGATATTTGATCGATCTCTTGGTCTTCACCAGTATATCGTCTATACGCATATCCACTTCCACTGGGATATTTTTTCTCGTTAGGAGAAGTAGTTCCGTTTTCTGCATCGCAAGTTGTAGGCCATGGGAATCTAGCCAGTCCCTTGCCCTTAGCATCACCTGCCGTAATTTGCGCTCAGCGCCTTCCGTGTCTCTTGCCGTGATGACTGCAGCAATGTCATCAGCATATCCTACTAGAAAGGTTCCGTCTGGCATTTCCATTCGCAGTATTCCATCATAACTGGCATTCCAGAGGTCCGGTCCGAGTATGGAGCCCTGCGCCGCTCCTGATGTGACCTCATATTCACTCGTTCCATCTTGAGAATTATAGATAAGTACCCTGTCACTCAAGTAACTTCTCATTATTCTCATCAGGTACGCCGGGATATTAAAGTCCTCTCTGAGCGATTTGAGGACGTCAGACCATCTAAGGCTGTTGAAAGCGTTCTTCACATCCAGTGTGGCCAAGAGGACAATTGGCCTGGAGTAGTGGTTCCTTTGCCTAGCCACCTCTACTATCTCCACCACATCTCTGAGGGCTCCGATCGTGGACATTCCTGCCCGGAAGCCATGTTGTCTCATTGAGAGTCCACCTCCCTCGATGATGGCGTCCTGGAGCCGTGGCTTCAGTAGTCTCTCCAAAAGCTTGCCGGCCGTATCCAGCATACATAGTGGTCTGTATGTGGATGGGGATATTGGATCACCTTTGCCTTTGCTTATGAGCACCAGCTTTTGTCGCTTCCATACTTCCGGAAAAACACCTGCCATTAGACACCGATTAAACATTTCAAGAAGAAATTCGGGTCTATTTTCGGCTATCAGCCTGATTACCTCGGACGGTATTCCGTCGGGGCCGGGGGCTTTTCTGCTCTGGAGGCTGCGGGCTGCATTCTTTAGCTCCTCTATCGTGAACGGGTTTATGTTTTCCGTTGGCTCTTCATTAACTTCGTCTTCTATACGGTCGTGTCGGGGAAAGAGTGTATGGACTATATTCTCCATTGTTCTCCCGTCCATCACCGCTGTTGGGCTCCGTGTGCCGAGCTTCTCCATCACAATTTTGTATCCGAGGCCCCAAGGATTTCGGTTAATATCTTCTCTTAGTTCCTCCCACTTTTCTTTCTTGCTCCTTTCTATTTCGGCAGCGAGTATCTTTTTTGCCTCCTTGTAAAGAGCGTGTTCTCTCTCAGCCGTGCCCCTGCGACGAGCTCTCGTGTATATGCGTCTTAGTTTGATGCAGTTGCTTCGTTTCTCAGCTATGGCATCATTCCACCAGTGCACTGCGGTTTTATTTCCCCTCGGCCTTTTGAGTTTTGGCATGGATTTCTTACATCCGTACTCCATGATTTCCATCACCCGTTCCACTGTCGACGGAACGTCTAGTTCATCCAGCTCTGACCACACGGCTTGCCGGTCGATTTCCGCCAGGAGTTTTGAGGAGTCGAGCTTGCTCACGTTCCACTTTCGTGTACTGGTGCTCCTTTCCTCGTTAACTGTGTTCCCTCCAGTATTGAAGGAGAACATAATGTACTGGTGATCGCTTGCCGTGTAAGTTTCCAGTACGCTCCACTCTGTTATTTTTCCGATGATTTCCTCGGACGCAAGGGTGATGTCCGGTATAGTGCCTTCGCAGCCGGGTCGCCTAAAGGTTGGCACGTCTCCAGTGTTTACAACGAGTAAACCGGTTCTTGCGGCCATGTCTAGAACTCGTCTCCCTCTTGGGTTGGTTGTTGGCATGCCCCATTCCACCGCTCGAGAGTTGAAATCGCCAGCTACTACGTGATGGTCGTCTAATCCACGCATTGTGTCCTCGATCTCATCGAGTTTTGCCTCGTAGGCGTCGATGCTGTCACTAGGAGTGAGGTAGCAGCTAAACAGCGTAAAGTGGTTTAACTGCACCCAGACGTAACCGTCTCCACTTCCGCTCTTTACTGGTGAGATGCCATTGCGGTATGGGATCCAGATAGCAGCTGTTTTTGTGGGATCCTCCAGCCAGGACCCTTGATCTCTCCTTCCATATTGCTCGCTTATAATCACGATGTCAGCACGTTGTTCTGCGACTATCTGTGATAGGAGATCATGTGCGACTTTACACCTGTGCATGTTGGCCTGCAGTATTCTCAGCATGCCTGCTGTTTGCCTCCTTTACATCTCTCTGAACCAGGAAGATGATCCGTCGGGCCTTTTCCCCTCTGCGAGCAAATACAGCATTTCCGAGGGTTATGGCACTCCTTCATCTTGTGCCCACTCTCGCCGCATCTAATGCATAGTCCCATTCCTTTCCTGTCGGGTCCCTTGCACTCCCACTGTAGGTGGCCGGCTCCAAAACATCTGAAGCAGCGCTTTCTTTCATCCCGATAGTTTAGCCGACAATTCGTCATTCCTATCAGGAGCCTGCTGGTCTTCAACAAAATATTGACGCAGCTAGTTGGCAGAGAAACGAAGGCCCTCCTCTGCTCCTTCGAATTAAGTGCTGTCAGCTGCACAGTCACTTCTCCAGCTGTCGTTCCCGTTGCCTTGATCACTGCTTCAGTGATCTCGTCGGCGGTCGAGAGGGAGTCCAAGTCACGGATCTCAATTGTCGCCTTCGGTTTCATGTCCTGCACGACTGCAGCCTCCTTAAGGACGCCTTTGAGGGACTCGCAGAACACCTCCTTGTTTCCTCCTCTGCCCATCACGAGAAGAACTGCACCCGTTCTCGTTTTCTGGACGGAGCGGATGGCGACCTCGGCTTCCTCCGGTTTCGCGTTTCGCCTGAGGTCCCTGAGCACGTCCGCGTAACTATGCCCCTCCTTCGGCTTGATTAATAATAATAAGAGGATAACCCAAAGCATAATGCAAATAACTTGTAATACATTAGCGAGAAGTATTGTTCTTCAATTGGTTTGAATTATTCATAATCAACTAACACAAATAAAAACGTACCAAGTTCAGAGTAGAGCTGGCAAACTATCGATATTCGATATTTCCGATATTGTTATACCCACCACCATAGAATGAAGGTATACAAATCTAGTCATTCAGTTTGTAACACCTCGAAATATTCATCTAAGACTCCATAAAGTATATATATTCTTGATCGTCTCGACGTTCTGAGTCGATCTAGCCATGGTCGTCCGTCCGTCTGTCGACATCACGATAGCGGTCGAACGCGCAAAGCTAGTCGCTTGAAATTTTGCACAGATACTTAGTACTAATGTAGCTCGTTGAGGATTGCAAATGGGCCATATCGGTTCACATTTAGATATAGCTCCCATATAAACCGATCTCCCGATTTGACTTCTTGAGCCCCTGGAAGCCACAACTTTTGCCCGATTTGGCTTAAATTTAGCACGTAATGTTTTGTTATGACTTCCAACAACTGTGCCAAGTACGGTCCAAATCGGTCTATAACCTGATATAGGTCCCATATAAACCTATCTCCCGTTTTGACATCTTGAGCCCCTGGAAGCTAGACGCTTGAAATTTTCCACAGATATTTAATATTAATGTTGGTCGTTGGGAATTGCAAATGGGCTTATATCGGTTCCGATTTAGATATAGCTCCCATATAAACCGATATCCCGATTTGACTTGTTGACAAAGTGTTCTGTAATAACTTTCAACAATAGTGCCAAGTATGGTTCAAATCAGTCTATAACCTGATAGAGCTCCCATATAAACCAGTCTCTCGATTTGACTTCTCGAGTCCTTACAATCCTAAATTTTTGTCCGATTTGGCTGAAATTTCGCATGCTGTGTTCTGTTACGACTTCCAACAACTGCGCCAAATGCGGTCCAAATCAGTGTATTCTCCGATATAGCTCCCATGTTAACCGGGTTCTTGATCATCATTGTTCGGTAGTCGTCGGGGAAAGCGCTGTACAAAATTTTGGGAAGATTGGTGAATAAATGCCCTTGCAGTGGCTCTAGGAGTGAAAATCGGACGATATACATATATGGCAGTTATATCTAGATCTGAACCGATTTCTATGAAATTCACATGTAATATCGAGGGTCAAGAGAAAAACCCTTCTGTCGAATTTCGACAGAATCGGTTAACATTATTGCAATATTATTCCAAACATATATGTGGGAGCTATATCTACATATATATGAGAGCTATATCTTAAACTGAACTGAGTTTTCCCAATTTCAAAAGACGTCGTCTCTAAGTAAGTTTAAGTACCAAATTTTAAGACGATCGGATGAAAACTGTGACCCTGTAAACGAACAGACAGACAAACGGACATAACTAAACGAATCAGAAAGTGATTCTGAGTCTATCGGTGTACTTTTCAATGGGTCTATCTCTCTTCCTTCTGAGTGTTACAAACAAATGGATTAAGTAATAATATCCCGTACCACAGTGATGGTGTAGGGTATAAAAGGTCCTTAATTTCTGATGTTCCGTTAGTAGTCTTAAATAATAAGTTACCAAGTTCGGCCGGGCCGAATCTTATAACCCTCCACCTTGGAACACATTTGTCGAGTTCTTTTCTCGGTATCTCTTTTTGTGCAAACCTTATATATTGGGTTGCCCAAAAAGTAATTGCGGATTTTTCATATAGTCGGCGTTGACAAATTTTTTTACAGCTTGTGACTCTGTAATTGCATTCTTTCTTCTGTCAGTTATCACCTGTTACTTTTAGCTTGCTTTAGAAAAAAGTGTAAACAAAGTATATTTGATTAATGTTCATTCTAAGTTTTATTAAAAATGCATTTACTTTCTTTTAAAAAATCAGCAATTACTTTTTGGGCAACCCAATATAACAAGTAAAAAGGCATTAAGTTCGGCCGGGCCGAACTTTGGATACCCACAACCTCGGGTATATATGTAAACTTCCTTTTGTCACAAACCAGTGAATATTGGATAACTTATGCACCCAAATTCGGTGCGGACATTGAGTGGTCTAATAAATATAAGTCACAATAAATCTGCTTTTTATGGGATTAAGACCCTTAATTGGTCTGTATGACAGCTATATAAAAATAGTCTGATCTGACCCAAATCTGGAGCGGATGTCAGGAGTCTTAAAACAACTCACTACTTCAAAATTCAACGAAATCGATTAAAAATAAAGCTTTTATGGGCTTCAGACCCCTTATCGACAGATCGGTCTCTATGACAACTATAACTTAATAAAGTCCGATCGGAAGGATCAAAACAATTCACTGTTTCAAATTTCAGTGAAATAGGGTAATAAATAAAGCTTTTATAGGCTTCGGAGCCCTTATCAGCAGATCGGTCTATATGGCAGCTATATAGTCCGATGTGAACCATATTTGAGTCCGATGTCGGTAGACCTAAACTACTCACTGTTTCAAATTTCATCGAAATCGGATAAAAAATAAAGCTTTTATGGGCTCCAGACCCTTTATCGGGAGATCGGTCCATGTGGCAGATATATCTAAATATAGTCCGATCTAAGCCATGTTTAGATCAGATGTCGGGACGCTTAAAATAACCCACTGTTTCAAATTTCAGCGAAATCGGGTAATAGATAAAGCTTTTATGGGCTTCAGGCCCTTTATCGGGAGATCGGTCTAAAGAGCAGCTATATCCAAATATAGTCCGATCTAAACTATATTTAGGTCAGATGTCGGGAGGCCTAAAACTACTCATTGTTTCAAATTTTAGTGAAATCGGATAAAAAATAGAGCTTTATGGCTATGAGACACTTTACTTGGACGGGAGATCGGTCCAAATGGCAGCTATATCTGAATATAGTCCAATCTGAACCATATTTAGGTCAGATGTCGGGAAGCCTTGAACTACTTATTGTTTCAAATTTCAGCAAAATCGCATAAAAAATAAGGCATTTATGGGCATCAGACTCTTCATCGGCAGATCGGTCTATATAGCAGCTATATCTAAATATAGTCCGATCTGAACCATATTTAGGCCATATATCGGGAGACTTAAAATAACCCACTGTTTTAAATTTCAGCGAAATCGGGTAATAAATGCAGCTTTGTGGGCATCAGACCCTTTATTTGGAGATCGGTCTATTTGGCAGCTATATGCAAATATAGTCCGATCTTAACCATATTTGGGTCAGATGTCGGGAAGCCTTAAACTACTCACTGTTACAAATTTCAACAATATCGGATAAAAAATAAAGCATTTGTGGGCATTACACCCTTTACCCCCAGATCGGTCTATATAGCAGTTATATCCAAATATGGTCCGATTTGGCCCGTTCAAGAACTTAGCCAGCGTGCATCAAAAAAAACGCCTCTGTGCCAAATTTCAGCTCAATATCTCAATTTTTGAAGGCTGTAGAGTGATTACAGACGGACGGATAGACGGACAGACACACGTACATCGTTAAATCGGCTTAGAACTTTACGAAATATATCCGAAATATATATACTTTATAAGGTCGGAAATTGATATTTCCATGTGTTGCAAACGGAATGACTAAATGAATATACCCCCTATATATACCCCCTATCCTACGGTGGCGGGTATAAAAATCCATTTGTGTTTGTTTGTGTGTTCCTTATAGACTCAAAAACGACTGAACCGATTTTCATAAAATTTTCACTGATGGTGGATAATGACCCCGTGGTGAAAATAGGGTACACAGTTTTTTGATATCTGAAGGGGGATGGACCCTCCCCCTTACGCTTATTTTCAGAAACGCCAGATCTCGGTGATGGGTGGTGCGTTTAAGTCCGAAATATTGTGTGCTTTCTTATAGTAACCTAAAAAAAATTTGATATCCAATTTTCAGATGGGGTATCTAGTGGGACCGCCCCACTTCCAAAACCTACCATATATATATTTAGACCAATTACGACAATATGGGACTCAAATGAAAGGTATTTAAGATAAGAAAACGTATCTGATATCCAATTGTCGGACCAAGTGTTAGGGGGACTACCCCAACCCCCAAAACACCCTTAAACCGGACATATTAACTGACCATGGCAATATGGGACTCAAATGAAAGGTATTTTCGAGTAGAAAATGGGTCTGATATACAAATGTGGAACCAAGTTTCTGGGGTCTACCTCTTCCCCAAAACACCTCCCACCAGGACTTTTTTACTGTCCATGGCAATATGGTGCTTAAATAAAAGGTATTTGAGTGCAGAATACAAATCTGATATCCAAATGTGGGACCAAGTTTTTGGGGGCCAGCCCCTCCCCAAAATCAGCCCCCAAAGAGGACAAATTTACGACCATAGCAATATGGGGCTCAATATGGTGGGGACGTCCCACCACCATAACAACCCCCAAATAGGGTCCCAATTTGGGTCTTCAAGGCACGATATTGATAGTTTTTAGGGCCCATACCCCAAACCGGACATATTTGGTGACTTTTGCAATAAGAGATTTATATGAAACGTATTTGATATAAGAAAACGAATTTGATATCCAATTTCGAGGCCAATGGCAATATGGGGTTCAAATAAATGATATATAGATATATGAGATACAATAAAGCACGATGCTGGTATATTTTCAGGGCTTCGTGTTTGGGGACCATCCCACTCCCCAAAAAAAACCATAAATCGATCATATTTACCGACCATGTAAATGTGGGGCTCAAATGAAAGGTATTGAGGTGTAGAGTACGAAATCGATACCCACTTCAGGGACCAATTTTCAGGGTGTCTACCCCTTTTCCAAAATACACCACAATCAGCAATTATTTACTGACCATCGCAATATGGGGCTCAAATTCTGGTATTTGGGTGTAAAATACGAGTCCGATATCCAAATGTGAGAATATCGGACTGAAATAAAGTCTTTTAAGAATGGAGTACATTTAACATCTAAATTTAAACGACATTAAACCCTCCAAGCGAATTCGTTATGCGATATGCATATACTATCTATACTCCTTCGAAAATTAGCGTGCTTTTGACAGACTGACGGTTCAGCTCAGACAAACCATTATACATTGCATGGTTTATGAATCGTCTTTCGGTTTATGGACCAAATAAACACATCATACATTAAACATTATTTTACCCCGTTTCCAAACAAACAGGGTGACACAAAAAAGTATTTGAATACCCTGTTCTAGTCTTCCTAAACATACACCCAGTGTACGAACTGAACACAGCCCATCTCAGGTGAGATGACTGGTTTGTGTATTAGATAGTACACCAACCTAGTCTAGTCTTTCACCACTAAAGCAATACATCCCACTTATAAATTATATATAGATAAAGAATTTGAACTTCTCATATAGACTGGTTGGTGGCGCTTGTGAATTCTGCAGCAAGCAGAATTCTACTCTCAATGGCATGCAGTTTGTGTCGTTTGCATTTGACAAATATGCATTATTTCCTTTCCCGTGAAGTAAACTGTGGCGTAAAGAAAGTATATAGGGTTTCGGCAGTCTTAACTTCCAATATGTGTATCTCTCTTTCTTTAATTTATTTCCTTTTTGCTGTAAATTTGATTTTTTTAAACTTTTTCGGCAGAGCTGCTAGCTTTGAAGAAAAATATAATAATATAATACAGTACACCGTTGTACTGTAAATGACGAATTACACACTTATCGACTGCAATGATAAGTAAGTCTTCTAGTAAATACACTCTAGAAAAAAGACGGTACTTTGCCAATACCGCCTGATATTATTTTGTTCTCGTCATTGACAAAGATTTTTAATACCATTTGCTATTAATTCACTACCAGACAAAGAAGGCTATTAAGAATTGACAGCGTCACATTTATATTAATTTCATCGCGGCAGAATTGTTGTTATATAATTATAAAATATTCGTTAAATAAATATATAAAATGTTTCAATACAATTTCAGTGCGTAAAAACCTGTTCGAATCGTCTAAGAGCCCACCACCGAAGGATGGGGATATATTCATTCTGTCATATCCATTTCCGACCCTATAAAGTATATATATTCTTGATCAGCGTAAAAGTCTAAGATGATCTAGCCATGTCCGTCCGTACTTCTCTTGAAATCACGCTACAGTCTTGAAAAATAGAAATATTGAGCTGAACTTTACACAGATTATTTTTTTGTCCATAAGCAGGTTAAGTTCGAACATGGGCTATATGGGACTATATCTTGATATAGCCCCCATATAGACCAATCCGCAGATTCAGGGTCTTAGGCCCATAAAAGCCACTTTGATTAACCGATTTTGCTGAAATTTTGGAGTGGGACTTGTTGTGTTAGGTCCTTCGACATCTTCCTTCAATTTGGCCCAGATCGGTCCACATTTGAATATAGCTGCCATATAGACGGATCTCTCGATTTAAGCTTTTGGGCCCATAAAAGGCGCATTTAATGTCCGATGTCCCCGAAATTTGGGACAGTGAGTTAAGTTAAACCCCTCGACGACATACTTTTGCAATATGACACAGGAAAGACTTGAGTGTGAGCCAATTGAGATGTACAGGAGTCAGAATGAAGCCAGATAATCTACCAAAGAATAAAACATCAAACCGATGGCTTTGGTGCAGGCACATCCTCCTGCAGAGACAAAGGGGGAAATCTGGTAACTGATACATATAGCATGCTGAGGATATGGAAAGAACATTTTACCCAACTGCTAGTGTCCAACGTTGGCAACGAAGAAGATACCGCAGACCCAATCCCTGATGATGTTATATAATGTTTACCTCCTAGACAGAATGGGGGGATTGGAACCTCCGCATACTATGCCCCATACACAAGAAAGGAAACAAGACGGAATGTACCAACTACAGAGGAATAAGTCCACTCCCCATCGCATACAAGATACTCTCGAGCGTACTGTGTGAAAGATTAAAACCTAAAGTCAATGAGATAATTGGGCCCTACCAATGCGGCTTTAGACCTGGTAAATCCACCCTAGACCAGATGTTCACACTACGCCAAATACTGGAAAAGACCCGAGAAGGACAAATCAATACCTACCATCTCTTTTTTGGCAACAAAACCGCTTTCGATACCACTTTACGTTCAATGTTATTTCAAGCCGTACCTGAGTTTGGCATTTCTGCAAAATTAATAAGACACTGCAGGATGACACCTGCTGATACGCGTTCTGCAGTAAGAATAGGAAAGAATCTCTCGGAACCATTTAATACCAAACGAGGTTTCAGACAAGGAGACAGCCTATCGTGTGATCCCTTTAATATCTTACTGGGGAAGATTACACGAGATGCAGATGTGAATATATTTGACACACTAATCGCAAGAGAACACATGCTACTCGAATATGCCGACGACAGCGACGTCATAGGTCGGTCACCGGAAGTAGTAACTGCAGCCTTTGAAAGAATCGAAAGAGAGTCAGTGAAAAAGGGTCTAGCAGTAAATGGATATAAGACGAAATGGATGGTTTCAACTCCCATAACACCTTGTACAACCGAGCTGATAAAGAAAATGGAGAAAGTTGGGAACCACCACTTTGAGATAGCAGCAACTTTATCTACCTCGACACCGCCGTAACCGAAACGAATGACACAAGTTTTGAGATAAAAATGCAAATTTTGCACATGAACATTCCACTAAGCAACAGGGGCAAACTTCTCACATATCAATGAGTGCAGTCCGATTCAAGTTTAAGCTCAATGATAAGGGGCCTCCTTTTAATAGCCGAGTCCGAACGGCGTGCCGCAGTGCGACACCTTTTTGGAGAGAAATTTTACATGGCATAGCACCTCATAAATGTTGCCAGCATTAAGAGGGGAAAACCACCGCTGAAAATTTTTTCTGATGGTCTCGCCAGGATTCGAACCCAGGCGTTCAGCGTCATAGGCGGACATGCTAACCTCTGCGCTACGGTGGTTTTGAGATAAAGCGAAGTATAATACTGGCAAACAGATGCTACTTTGGATTAAGTAAGCAGTCTAGAAACAAGGCCACCTCTCGACAGACGAAGATTGTTTCCTACCGAAATTTAAGAAAAATCCTACCAAAACCCGATTAAAACCTACCAAATGTTCTACAAGCCAAAAATGGTGTACATGTTTTTTATACCCACCACCGAAGAGTTGGCCATTGGGCATCGTCGTTATTCATATAGGATCTAGACATGTCCGCCTGTCTGTTGGTTGAAATCATTCTACAGCGTCAAGTTCAAAGATGGCTGATACCTTGAAATAGCACCCTTTATGGCTAATTTAGCCAACGATTGTTGGACGAAGACGGAAAATTGTTATCACATATTTATGTGTTGTGATAACAATTTTCCGTCTTCATCCAACAAACGTTGGCTAAATTAGATGCTTCCAGAGTGGTCTGATAGATAGATTAATTGTGTAGTGTTGTCCCTGGTTGCATGCGAGTCACACATTCTGCATGTCGGCGTTTTCCCTTGCCAAAAGGAGTTAAGGTGGCTGAATCGTAATATAGAGGTTTGCTTCTACTTCGACGTTATAGATGTTGTGTTGGTCTGCCTGATAGATCGTTTTATCCAATGGACTACTTTTATGGAGCTAGAACTTGAAGATCTTATCGACATTTACGGGCGGCGGCCGCTTTTCTTGGTGGTTGGGACGGCTGCTGGACATAGTGCTGCCGAAAAGCGACTTATGTATTTATTCTTACTCCTGTGGAATAAATGCTGCCAAATGTGGCGCCTAGTATCTTTGAATAATTGCCCACGAACATTCCATTAAGGAACCGGCAGAAGACTTCATGCACATAATTGAGTGCCGCCCGATTGTACTTTAAGCTCAATGATAAGGGACCTCCTTTAAGTATACGACTCGAAACGGAGTGCCAATAAAATTGAAAAACTTAAGCACATGATGGGTACATGACATTTAAACCGGGAGAACCTAACAAATTTGTACTTGATTTTGATGAAAAAGTGAAAAATAATTTTCATACATTTTAAATTGTTCATAAATAATAAGAAGTGGTACCATTTTTTCAAAAAAAAAAAAGAACATGGAAATTTACAATTTTTTATCCTAGCTCCCTTTTATTTGTTTGGGGGAATTTTTCCCAAGTTTTACCGTATATCGATTCAGAATGGCTACTTTTTCCCCTGGGAGATATTTTCCTTTTTCGAAGTTTGTTTAGAATAAGGGATAAGGGAATAAATTCCCAGTAAATTGTTATTCAGAATAGGAGAAAAGGGAGAATTGTTATTCAGAATAGGGCTGAAAATGTTTAGCCAAAATAAAACAGCTGAAGGAAAACAGCTGTTTTCGAGAATACGAAATTCCCTCTCCTAAAAATTTCCTCTCCCCATTCATCAGAATAGGAGGATTTTATTCGAGGGAGAAGGGAGGTTTCAGAATTGGGCTGTTAAGTTCATGAAGTCGTATTTTTTCCCCGATTTCAATGAACAACCGCGCCGAGTTTGAAAAAAGCGATCTACTGATTCAAGTGTTTGAGCTCATAAATGCGCTTTTACTTCCCATTTTTGCCGTTACAGCGAAATGCATGTACCCCTCAACTTTTGAGTATAGACCAGACTATATTTGTTTGCAGTTGCCACATCGCCCTGTTTTCCGATTCAAGGCATTGAACGCACTAAAGCCGCAGTTCCAATTCAGAATTTTCCAAATTTGGAAGATATCCCTTAACTCTAGTACCAGCAGTCACGGTCAATATCAGAACTTACGCTTTTTTTCTTGAAATTTAAAGCAATGAGACCTTTTGTAACCCCCTTGGTCCCTTGCTATCCTTGGCTTAATTCTGCACTCTAAACGAACAGAAACGCCACAAAGCGAATTAATTTTAAGTCATCCCCGGCGATTTATATGTTAGAAAAACCTACCAAAAATTGAGGTCGGCCTACCAAAATACCAAGAAAAACCTACCAAAAATTGACGTCGGCCTACCAACCTACCAAGAGAATAAAAACCTACCAATTTTGGTAGGAACCTACCAAAAAACGGCAACACTGTACATGACATTGATACTACCCGTGCGGTTATATGGTTCTCAGGCATGGGTACTTTTGAAAGCAGGTGAGGCAGTGCTTGCAGTATTTGAGAGAAAAAATCTTCGTAAAATATGGACCAGTTTGTGTTGATGGAGAATATAGGCGAGGTATGAACCGCCAGCTGTATGACGGTGATAGCATAGTAACACGTAAAATAAAAATAAAAAAAACTTGCAAAATATACGCATCTTTTTCGAACTGTCCCTATCCTACGGTGTTATTGGGTTGCCCAAAAAGTAATTGCGGATTTTTCATATAGTCGGCGTTGACAAATTTTTTCACAGCTTGTGACTCTGTAATTGCATTCTTTCTTCTGTCAGTTATCAGCTGTTACTTTTAGCTTGCTTTAGAAAAAAAGTGTAAAAAAAGTATATTTGATTAAAGTTCATTCTAAGTTTTATTAAAAATGCATTTACCTTCTTTTAAAAAATCCTCAATTACTTTTTGGGCAACCCAATAGAATGGTGGCAATTCGTCACCTCGAGCTATAAACCCTTATAAACGCGATAGGGTTGTTTTCCATGTAAGGGGACGAGAACTGTCACCGGTCCCTGTCACCAGAGGACCTATTCCGTAACAGGGTTAGGACTTGTCCCATTTCTTTCCCATTTATTATGAACATCTTTCTGTGTTGGCATGCCTAAGCCAAGCTTGGCTATATTAAATATTTTGAATCTCTGACATATATGTACATATGTAAGTAAAGCTTTATGGCAACCGATCTAATAAATTGGATTACAGCCGACAAATTCTTGGTCAACAAAACTCTTTATTTGGGTTTTAGATTTTTAATTTATAATTAATATTGATTTAAATCTACTTCCGATTGATGTAACTATGTTATAATTAATAACTTAGAACTATTAATCAAATAATTAAAAAAAAAAACTATTTATATAGTTGCAGCAAACGAAAAAAAAAACTTTAAAGAAAAAAACCAAAAGGAATCCTAATTTGAAAGTGAAATTCTAAAAATATTTCAATTATTGTTAAAATAATTAATATAACTATAGAAAGGTTAAAAAAAATTTTTTTCATAAAAAACCAAAGAACTCACTTTCAAAGGGACCCCCTTAAGATTTGTATTTTATTTATAATTTCTTTAGAGAAACTAATTTCAATGGTTTTGTTACTATTTATTCTTTATATAATTAGTTTTGTATGTACGTGTGGGTGTAGAAATGATGTTTGATATACATATTTGTTCTTGGCTTGGAAAAGAATGTCGAGAACAAATATTAAAAAAAAAAAAAAATTAAGGAACTATTAAAGCATTAAGGGGAAAGCACATTAGACTGCACTAACTTACGTTTGAATTGAAAATACAAAAAATAATCATGGTTAACAGCTTGGGATAATTAGAAGAAAAATTGGCATTATATACCTTTTCAATGCCAATAATCAAGAATTTAAGAATTTTGTGGACCTTAGTGAAAATGTCAACAAAGTTGACCAAATCTTTTTAAAAAAAAAAGATTAATATTAACCTAAACAAATGCAAAGTTATATATGCACCATATATAACATTTACCCATAAGCTCATATTTTACGAAACTACTAGTTGTAGTCCCATCAATATGATCCTTAATTTTACAAATGATGAAATTATAAAAAAAAATAGTAAAAAAAAAACATATTGGCGGTGTTGATGGCTGAACAAAGGTAGATGCGTTATTTTGTCTTCTAATACGGCGAAACACACAAAGGCAACAAAAAAGTCTTTTGGTAGTGTCTCAGGAAACAGAAGGTTAGAAATGCCGCTTTGAATCTGTAAACGAAAACAAAATTGTAAATGGCTTTTATCTTTTTGTTTTTGTTTTCCACCCCATAGAGTTTCCTACATTTAGATTTTTCTTTAAATTTGTTTTAAGTTTCAATTTCGTTAAATTTTCCATGGGGTTAGAGTTGTTGATTTTCTTTTCTTTCTGGGAAGCTTTGTCATTTATTCATGTTGTGTTTGTTGTATCTAATTGTTGGATTTCCTTTAAATCAATCACTGTTTCTTATTAACTTTGTGTTTTTGTTTTTGTTGATGTTTATAGTTTTATTTTAAAATTTTAACCATAATCCCTAGTGGTTTCTTTTTGTTTTGTTTTTGTTCTCAGGTGTTAAGGTTAACCAATTATAAGTCCACAACCTAATCTAAACTGATTTTTGGTATGATTCAAACGTCCACTTAGTGCAAATGAAAATGGCAATGGCTGCAATCGTTTCTCTAATACGCCACACACATTCCAGTTGGTGTCAAATGAACCTAAAAAAAAGAAGAAACAAATTATATTAATAAAACGATGTGATTACGATTAGGAGGAGTACATGTTATCAGCATTTGATTGTTTTGATTCAGTGGGTAGCGGCAAGGATGCAAAACAAATACAAGTAAAAAACGCATTAAGTTTGGTCGGGCCGAACTTTGTGTTGTTGTAACCACATTTTCATGTGAAGGTGGCGATCCTCGCCTAGTTCCTGTAGGTGTGCAAACTCGTTCCGGTCCCAAGGAATGATAGCCGCGTGAACGGGTTGGCCATTGGTTATTTAAAGGCGCCAATAACTCGCCTTGTAATATCAAGCATCGTAGACACTAAGTATTTGTGGAAGAGCGGGTGTCGAACGGCCTTTCACTAAGACTCTCCTCTCGATACCGCTGATTGTCCGCGATTGTCTGCCGTTGCAGCTACTCCGTATAGAAAATTCCACTATCCGCAACCTGTGGACGCAATGAACACCACACAGATCGGATCTCAATGTTCCGGACTGTGTGGTGCTCACAGATATCCAGCACCCGGCCGAATTTTGGATACCCACCACCATGGATATATGTATTTATGTGTTATTATCGTTAGCTCTAACTATCTTATATATCCAAATCCACATAAGGAGTTAGTTTTTATACCCTACACCACCACTGGTGCATAGGTTAGCATGCTCGCTTATCGTGGCCAAGCGCCCGGGTTCAAACCCTGCCGGCGGGAACACATTAAAACATTTTCCAACGGTGGTTATCCCCTCACCAAATGCTGGCGACATTTGTGAGTATTTCAGCCATGTACAACTTCTAAATCAAGAGGTGTCACTTTTCGGTGATTCGCCGTTCGGACTTGGCATAAAACAGGAGGTCCCCTTAAATTTGAAACGGGCAGCACTCAACTGATATTGTGAGAAGTTAGTTTCCCTCTAATTTGTTCCGCAATGGGATGTTTGGGAAACACTAAATCACATAAATATTGGGTTGCCCAAAAAGTAATTGCGGATTTTTCATATAGTCGGCGTTGACAAATTTTTTCACAGCTTGTGACTCTGTAATTGCATTCTTTCTTCTGTCAGTTATCAGCTGCTACTTTTAGCTTGCTTTAGAAAAAAAGTGTAAAAAAAGTATATTTGATTAAAGTTCATTCTAAGTTTTATTAAAAATGCATTTACTTTCTTTTAAAAAATCCGCAATTACTTTTTGGGCAACCCAATAAATTACACCACCACTGTGGTACAGGGTGCCCTTTTAAAGCTATAGGAGCAACAATTTTGGTGCGATCTCTACCAAATTTGGCATGAAATGTTTCGTGTGACGTCCCAATATGTGTGGAAAATTTCATCTAAATCGGTTCAGATTTAGATATAGCTCGCATATATAACTTTCGTCCGATTTGACCTATTAAGGCTGTAGCTATGTATCTATTTGAGCTATTAAGGCTGAAGAATGCCCTATCTTTACAAAATTTGGCACGAAGTGCTTTTTGTGA